>NC_080782.1:13006160-13256160 GCF_028018385.1 Neofelis nebulosa | reverse complement strand
GGCCAACTTATTGGCTTGGATTTCTGCCAAGGCTGGGAACTGAGGGGCTAATATCCTGGACAGAAAGAAGAAGATGGAAGCCGGTAGGTGAAGTATTTCCCTTTCCTTGCCCTCCCCTCCCCCATAAAGGCCTTCCAGAGGTGCAGTTGGCCTGAAGCAAGCCCACCTGCAGGGCGCCATTTCTGCAGCCAGGCTCCCAGGGACCCTCCTGACAACGGTGCCTCACCCGCCTTGTGCCTCATTCCTGCTCCTGGGAATGCTAATTCCTAATAAAGTAATAGCTCATAAGCCCCTCCGCCTGAGGCTTTGCTCGGCATTGAAACCAGACTCCAAACAAATGAACAGAAACTAAAACATTTTTAAGACACCAACAACAGCTAATTAGGAAACATAATGGGAAAAGCACCCCGTACGTTTTACTGGGTTGTGTTTTCATTATCAGTTAAACATATTTTCTAATTGCCATTGTGATTGCTCCTTCAGAACCATAAATTGATGCACGTGATGTGCTAAAAGGTATATGGTACACACTGTGTAAGTGCTGGCTTTTATTCTTGAAAAGCATAAAGATAACATATCCATAACGGTACATGTACGTACATATTAACATACAGTATTACAAGTAAAAGGAAACTTACCGTGTATATGACAAACAAAATAATAAAATTAATGCAGTGCCCTCTCTGTCTTATAGGACAATACCATGTACTTTTATCCACACTTTATAAATGAGGAAACTGAGGCACAGTCATTTGTCCAGGTCATACAATTGGTAAGTGACAGAGCCTAAATGTGAACACAGGCAAATCTGACCATTGATAACGGTCCAGTTTAGATAATGAGAGGCATAATAAAGACTTTTTCTTTTTCAAACCCTATTAAAATATAATAAGAAATCTCTAAGTAAATCCGTAAGAGACTGGAAAGCCAGTGGGGGTGCTAATGGCGTAATAAAACAGGAAATTCTGGAACATAGAAAGCAACTGGTAATTGAGTGATAGATATGCTAACAGAGCTGAGAACCTACAACCTGAGGACACTGTAACTTGAGCTCAAAAAAAAAAAAAGCGGGAATGGGAGAAAGCATGGGCTGAGCAGGTGAGCCTTCTAAGCAAGGTTCCTCAGGATCCCAAGTTTCCAAGAACCCCCGAGGGATGTGGAGATCTCACATCACAAGCATGGACAGTCCGTCTCGCTCTGTGTCTGTGGGTCTGTCTGTCCTCGTGCCTCCCTTCTCCATGCTCTCCTGTCTCCCTTCCTCCTGCCCTCACCCATCCCCACACCCCACTCCGCACCAAATGCTGTGTCGAATAGAAAACATAAACGAAACAAAGGTCATTCCAGGGGTGCCTGGCTGGCTCAGTTGGAAGAATATGTGACTCTTGATCTTGGGGTCATGGGTTTGAGCCTCACTTTGGGTGTAGAGATTACTTGAATAAATAAAGATTATGGAAGAAGAAAAAGGTCATTCCAAATTACTATAAGCTAAATAATTATTTTAATTACATTATATATTATGTAGAATATATAGTTCTTATATAAACACTACACATATATTAAAAGATACAAACTTTACACATAAAAGTGTATATTATATAAATATAATAGTAAATAAGCTTAATAATAATAATTAGCATGTTTAAAGAGTTTCAATATAAAGCTAAATGAACACAAATCCAACAGACTCATTGAGCGATTTTCACACTCTTAAAAATCGGCACATCAAGGAGAGAAAAGCCCATTTACAATGTACATATGACTTTGCCCTAAACAAAATAAGAATATGAAGTCTTTTCAAGCGCTTATGAAAAAAAATGACAAATGTTCACCACAAGCACTAGGTTGCAAAGGAAATCTTACATGTTCCAAAGCAGAGAAATCATGCTGGCCCCATCCTCAGTCCACAATGATGTAAAAGCAAAAATAAGTGATAAAAAGCGTGCTTTTCTCTTAAATATATTGTCCTTGAAAGTTTTTAAGTCATTAAAGAATACCATTTGAGAGAAAAAAAAATTAAAATAGAAACGACATTCTATTTAGAATTGAATGAAAACGCTCCATGGGTTGCTGCCAAGACACTGCTTCCAACAATTGTTTCTAGTTTTCGAAATAGAGCAATGACAGCAAAAAGAAAGCACAATTAAATTAATTAAATCAAAACTTTAATTTTTGGAAAGTAGCAAATGAGATAGTACAAATAAAACATTAGGTTGGAGGACATAATTATAAACATTTTTTTAAATAAAATATGAAACTTCGAATCGTTGTCTTTGAAAGTCTACATGAAAAGGGTAATTTTCTAAGGAAATACAAGACGGAGGAAGAAACCTCAAATAAGAGGGGTTAACAATGTAAGGACAAAAACCTCACAAAGAGAGAGAGCAAAAAAGTATTTGCTATGCATGTAGCATTAGGGATTAATACCCAACCTATATAAAGTATTCTTATAAGACACTTAAAACTCAAAATTAAAACACACACACATGCACACACACACACATTCAAGAGATGGGGTGGGGGACACCTCAGTCACTTAAGCATCTGACTTCAGCTGAGGCCACGATCTCTTGGTTCCTGAGTTCGAGCCGCCCCACATCCAGCTCTGTGCTGACAGCTCGGAGCTTGGAGCCTGTTGCAGACTTTGTGTCTCCCCCTCTTTCTTCCCCTCCCCTGCTCATGCTCTGCCTCTCTCTCACTCCCCAAAATAAATAAACATTTAAAAAACTTTTTTTAAAGTAAAAAAAAAAAAAAAGATAGGGGCGCCCAGCTGGCTCAGTCGGTAGAGCATGTGATTTTTGATCTTGGGGTTATGAGGTTGAACCCCACGGTAGGTGTAGAGATTACTAAAAAAATGAAGAAAAACTAAAAAAAAATCTTAAAAAATAAAAATAAATATAAATTTAAAAATACTCACAAGATATAAATATGTTATTCACAGAAAAGGGGATAATGAACAATAAAACGATAGAAAATAATGCAACCTCACTGGGCATCAGGAATATGCAAATTAAAACCAGAAGACTACTTATGTGCTCTTTCTCACCACATTATAATTTAAAACGTTCAAATGATGGCTCATATCCTGTTCTT
The DNA here is from genome assembly GCF_028018385.1 of Neofelis nebulosa. NCBI lineage: Eukaryota > Metazoa > Chordata > Mammalia > Carnivora > Felidae > Neofelis > Neofelis nebulosa. Next base: position 13,253,070 of record NC_080782.1, on the reverse strand, counting down.
TTGGACGTGAAGGGAAACATATGGGTGGAAGATAAATTGATAAACCAGTTTGCAATGTATGTGGGCAGCATCTATCAAAATTCAAACTCCGCCATCTATCTTTTATTGTAGATTTCGACTTCTAGAGACTTCCTGTTTGGAAATATTCAAACAAAATGTATTAGTAGAAACATCCTATAAGAAACAATGGACAACTTACGTTGTTACACAGAGTAAAGCACATTCAAAAATATGAACAGCCCTACAGCTTTAAAAAGAATGATATCCAAAGTATTATGGAAAGAGACATTTAACGTCATTCTATTTATTTATTTATTTATTTATTTATTTATTTATTTATTGTTTTATGAAAAAAAACATTTAATGCAATTTTAAATCTCTTTTTAAAGCTCCATTTGGCAATGGTATCAAAAGTCTCTAAAACTTTCATCTTCTTCCTGCTGTCATCTTGGATCTCCCAACGTGCCCTGTTAAGCCACAGACACCGTTCCTGCCACGCAGCCGCAGTTGCACGGTCCTAGGCTGGGACAGGGTCGGAACAGAACCTGATAGTTGTGAATCCATTTAGGAGCTGCAGGAACAGGATTCCACACAGGCAAGCCCCACTGGCAACAACGCCTGAAATAGATGGTCCAGTCAGTAAAAGCAAAGCAAAGGAAGTCTTGGGAGGCCATGTCCACACCAAGTCCTCAACAGGCTACAGAAGTTACTGGAGTAGCCTCCCAAATTCTTAGAATTCTTAGAATGTGCCCTTTGTCGGGGCGCCTGGGTGGCGCAGTCGGTTAAGCGTCCGACTTCAGCCAGGTCACGATCTCGCGGTCCATGAGTTCGAGCCCCGCGTCTGGCTCTGGGCTGATGGCTCGGAGCCTGGAGCCTGTTTCCGATTCTGTGTCTCCCTCTCTCTCTGCCCCTCCCCCGTTCATGCTCTGTCTCTCTCTGTCCCAAAAATAAATAAAAAACGTTGAAAAAAAAAATTAAAAAAAAAAAAAAAAAAAGAATGTGCCCTTTGTCATCACAAGGCCACATGTCTATAAGAGCCCAGCCTCAGATACCTACATAATTTTAGGGGAAGAAGCCAAGGTCAAGGGTCTGTCTCAGCAAGCTTAGCTAGCAGCTGCTGAGAAATTCAAAATTCAAGTGAGGCTGTTTAGAACCTTCCAGAAAAAGAGAGACTCCAAGTGCCTAAGAGGAGAGTGAATGGAAGGAAGTTAATGAAACAGATGTGAACATTCAGGCCCTGGAACTGATCATGTCATAAGCAAATGTGTCGAGCACAAAGGCAGTTGGCGCCCTGCAGAACAGCAGTAATGACACTGTGAGTGTTATTATGGAATTAACAATAAGGCCATCCAAATAGAAGGGCTCTTCCTTCTTTCGGTGTTTCAAAAGAGTGACTTAGCTTGGTTTTACATCTGTGCCGTTTCCACCATTGATACAAGTGTGGTTTCTGTTCCAAACTGTTTGGCCTATTCCTTCTAATGCTGTGATTCTTCTTTAGGAAACGATCACAAAACACAAAGAAAAAAAATTCTATACTTATGCGTATACACATATTATTAAAATATAAACAAACCAAAACAAACAACCAAGCAAAAACAAACAGTGACAAACACAGAAGAAAAGAAAAGCGAGCAATACTCTAACTGTCCCAGGAGAAAATAAACAGGATCTCCATAGAATGCGGTGTGACCTCGATGTGAGGTCTTCGAGTGCAATGGTCAAGAAAGAATTCTTCAGACGGTTGACAGTGCAAAAAAGTGCTTTTGTTATAGTGTGGGGACAGGACCCCTGGGCAGAAATGGCTGCAATGAGGTTGTGGGGAGTGACTGCTCATATAGGGTTTTTTATCCTGTGGAGGAGAAAGTGATGTTAGGGCTCCAGGACATTGACTGTACAGGTTCCTGGAGGTCTGTTACTCAGATTGTGCTTTTCTTGTAAAGCGTTAAGACCATGACAAACTCTGATCGAGTTTCTGTCCTGCATGACCGCAAATCTTTATCAGTTGACCATTTGTTGCTCCCCTGCCTTTGTTCTTGGGCAGACCTGAGGGACGTCACAGGTAGCCCACCTTTGGTGTGTGTGGGGGGGTGGTATGTGGGTGTCAGTTTGCCTTTTGCCCTTTCTTCAATCTCACCATTAAAAAGTCTATTTTAGGAGCGCCTGGGTGGCTCAGTCGGTTGAGCATTCGACTTTGGCTCAGGTCATGATCTCACGGTTTGTGAGTTTGAGCCCCGCGTCGGGCTCTGTGCTGTCAGCTCGGAGGCTGGAGCCTGCTTCAGATTCTGTGTCTCCTTCTGTCTCTACCCCTCGCCTGCTTGTGCTCTGTCTCTCTCTGTCTCTCAAAAATAAAATGTCAAAAAAAAATTTTTTTAAGTCTATTTTAGAAGGATATGAGAAAATGATCAAAATATACTGTCTGTAGAGTAGACTTCCATTAGCTGAGCCATATCTTTGGGAGGACTACAGGGCTTAGTTAATTCACTAAATTAGGAAAACTTTCTGATAATTCTGCATTCCTAAAGACTAGCCTGTGGAGATTTCTTATTACATTAAGGGTGTTCTTATTATGATAAAGGTGTTCTTAGTCCTTGTGTCCCCTCCTCTAGGCTTCAGTTAATCTCTGGCTCACTCCCCAACTCTGTACTCTCACCTAAACCCCTCTTCTTTGTCTTTCTGAAGAGGATTGGGGGAAGGGCTCAGATGCTTCTGGCCCTTCAGGGAGAAGCATTTATGACAGAAAGAGAAAGCATTTATTTGTCTACCCTAACTTCTGGCTCAGTAGCAGAGACACCCCTTTGACTCCTTGTCTGTCACATTGTTATTCCAATGGAGACTGTGGCTCTTTTCCTGCTCTTTCCAAAGATCCCTCCTAGGAAGGCATTTCTGGAGTGGAGAGAAAAGCTCCTATCCTACGTACTTATGTTTGGGTAATAGAATCGGTAGTCACTGTTTTATTTTTTTCATTTGTTTTCTGTATTTTTCAACATTTCAACAGATAACATATGTAGGGAAGGAAAGGTAATTTTTTCCTCTACTCTTCTAGGTTCTTGGTGGAGAAGGCCCCTGGATAGAAGATTAACAAGAGAAAAACAAACAGAAGTTTATTCTGGTATACATGGAGGGACCCAGGAAAACATCATCTTAAGGCTTAAGACAGAAGGATGCTGGGGGGAGGTGACCAGGAAAAGCTCAGGAAACAAGGTGAGGCTTGTTACATAGATCTAAACTGAAGCCTTCCCCATTGCCAAGATTCTCAGGCCACAACACTGTGGCCCTGTGTTACCAGAGGGAAACATCCTTACACATGCAGATTTCCCTTGTAAATGTAAATGCCCCTTAAGAAAGGGTAGCCTCTTGGTTTTCAGGGCTTTTGCTGTGGCTGCAGTTTCTTCAAAAATAAAAGTTAAGGGGCACCTGGGTGAGCAGGTGGCTCACCCGTGACCACCCATGGCTCAGGTCATGATCTCATGGCTCCTGAGTTCGAGCCCTGTGTGGGGCTCTGTGCTGACAGCTCAGAGCCTGGAGCCTGCTTCGGATTCTGTGTCTCCCTCTCTCTCTGCCCCTAACCCACTCGCATTCTGTCTCTGTCTCTCTCAAAAATAAATAAACAAAAAAAAATTTTTTTTTGAATAAGAAAAGTTAAAAAATCAGTCCCAGATCATCTTTATGCCAAAGAGGCATATTTTGGGGTGGAATGTTTGGCTCCCCTTCTTATAAAAAAATCTGCAAAAAAAATCAGTCATTACAATTTTTTCTTTTTGTCTTAAGAGTTACTAACATGATATTGGATGATGAAGGATTTCTTCTGAGTGTTTTGTATTTATGTATTTATGTATTTATTTATTTATGTACTTATTTATTTTTGAGACACCCCGACATATCTTTGTGATATCTCTCCTGATAGGATGAGGGCCCCCAAACGTGGGGTGACCCAACTGGGTGGAAGCTGGTGGGATGGGAGGTGAAAGGATTCACCCAGGGCAGAACAAAGGAAAGAGAAGTTTATTGAATGCACCACCACGGAGCTGCAGGGGAGACAGCAAAGCAGAGACTATCTGCCTCAAGGCAGTGAGTGAGGGTTGTGTTTAAAGGGAGAAGGTGAGGCTGTATGGGGACTTATGGGATCCTCCTTTTTTGGGCCTGTGCCTGGTTGTAAGTAGCCCATTGGTTAATTAGGGCCTGTGGATATTTTGGGTGGGTCACCTGATGGGCCTGTCTGTATTCAGCTGGAGAGGGGCTGGTTACTGTGGGCCCTTTTGCCTTGATCGGGTTTCCATTGCTCAAGCCTCTTGCCGAAAAGTGGCTTCTACCATGTCCAGACATGGACAAGTAATCCTAGGGTTGGAAGATACAAGTGGGCAAAGTCGCTCCCTATTGAGAACCGCAGGGTTAGGGCCAATTTTAGGTGTGTGTTGCCATTTTTCCATTATGATTTATAAAGGGATTACTCTCTGAAATATGAAAGTGAATACGCCTTTTACACCTGGATTTTTTTTTTTAATTTTTTTTAACGTTTATTGATTTTTGAGACAGAGAGAGACAGAGCATGAACGGGGGAGGGTCAGAGAGAGGGGGAGACACAGAATCGGAAACAGGCTCCAGGCTCGGAGCCGTCAGCCCGGAGCCCGACGCGGGGCTCGAACTCACGGACCACGAGATCGTGACCTGGCTGAAGTCGGACGCTTAACCGACTGAGCCACCCAGGCGCCCCTGGATTTTTTTTTTTTTTAAGACTACACAGATAAGAGCATAGGAAGTACCATACTCACTGGACTCGATGACCCTTCATTTCTGTTATTTTCTTTCCGCTAGTGGCATCCAAACACGATTTTGAAAGAGTGTGGCCGTAATCCTTGAAGCTATCAATCTCAAAGGGTCAGGCACGTCTCAGCCCCACCTCCCCAGTGCCCCATCCTACCACTCCCTGCTACTCAGGAGCAGAAGTGAAAATGCAGATGAAAGTCACGTTTATCTCTATTGAAAACAAGACATCAGGCCCCAAGTGGAGTCTCTTATGCTAAACCTCACATTGCCAATCCAAAACTTAATTATGGTTCCCGTTTTCCCAGAAATGGAATCTTAAGCCTGTCAGTCAGGAATCTCCTGGTCAGCACCAGATGGCTCACCTGCCTGATGGACCCCTGCTAGCCCCTAACAGAAAGTGACTTTGCAATAACCAGCCCACTTTTTGTTGCCCTGTATAACTTTCTTGCTCCTTCTACCCCTTCTGCCTTTCATTTTGCATAGCTTCTCAGAGCTCCTTTCTATCTGCTGGATTGGATACTACCAGATTGATTTTTGCTCACACTTAATATTTTTTACACGCCTCTGTTTATCTCCCATGCTCACTGCATCATTATTAACAATAGCCAAGACATATAAATGGATGCAGAAAGTGTATTCTATATATGCAACAGAATATCATTTGGCCTTAAAAAAGAAAGAAATTCTACCATTTGTAACAACATGGATAGACCTTGAGGATATTATGCTAAGTGAAATAAGTTAGGGAAAGACAAACCCTGTATGATCTCACTTGTATATGGAATCCAAAAATGTCCAGCTCACTTGTATATGGAATCCAAAAACGTCCACTCGGGGCGCCTGGGTGGCGCAGTCGGTTAAGCGTCCGACTTCAGCCAGGTCACGATCTCGCGGTCCGTGAGTTCGAGCCCCGCGTCAGGCTCTGGGCTGATGGCTCGGAGCCTGGAGCCTGTTTCCGATTCTGTGTCTCCCTCTCTCTCTGCCCCTCCCCCGTTCATGCTCTGTCTCTCTCTGTCCCAAAAATAAATTTAAAAATGTTGAAAAAAAATTAATAAACAAAAACGTCCACTCATAGAAGAGTGGTTACAAACTGAAGACTTTTGTTTTTTAAGTGGTGAAGCTACACTGATGATCTTAGCTGTGTCAAGCCACACATGTTTCTTTTTGGTCTGCTATGAGTTAGATGACACGGGAGGCGTGTAGCAGAGTGGGTAAGGGGATGGGCTTGGGCATCACATTTCCCGGGGTGAAGAAGGCAGCCTCTGCTGCTTACCAGCTGCCCGGATGGGCACAACTCCTTTTCTCCGGGCCTACTTTCCCATCAGTAGAATGAGCATAATTGCACCTGCTTCATGGCACTGTGGCAAAGATTAAATAAATTAACGCATGTTCAGCGCTTGGAATGGTGCCTGACCCAGGAAATGGTCAATCCATTTCAGGTATCATTGGTTAAGTGCAAGAGAATTGTTCATGTAGTTAAAGGTTCATTCATTTTTAACATAAATCTTCTTCCAAAGTGTTACAATCACGTCATTTCTCTGGTTCATGGGCAAAAACATTTTTGGCTCCCCATTACATACCAATGCATTTGTACTTAGCACTGGGAGCAAACCATAAATTTCGTATGTATATAAATGATCTGGCTTCAACCCCTTGTGATCTGCTGGCGGAGAAACAAGCAGCGAGAGTAAGAGGAGGGAGCTTGTGTGATCCCCGCCCCACTTGGAGTTGGGGGAGGGGGAACTAAGGGGGCCTCCATGCCCAGCCCGGAGCCTGATACAAGTCTCCATCCTAGGACCCTGGGATCATGAGCTGAGCGGAAATCAAGAGTCTGTGCTCTCAACCAACTGAGCCACCCAGGCACTCCTCTGAGAAAAATTTTTTAATCTGGTTACATTAAGTGGTAAAAAGTTGTAATTTACCATATTGGAAGGGAATCTTCTGAACATGTGCCTCATCAGTCTTTACAGGTTGCCCAGGCCGTTAACTTTTCTCGGGGACTCAAGCCCTTCATGGTGAATAGCAGTGATTGTGCAAGACTACAAGACAAACACCACCCCCCCCCCCCCCGCCGTGGCTTCATAAACTGTGTGCAGAGCTGTTTGCTCTTAAATGAACCCTTCCTGCTAAGATTTTTATTTTTATTTATTATTTTTTATAATACTCTATTTTTTTAAGTCATTTATTTATTATTTTTAGTAATCTTTATATGCAACCTGGGGCTGGAACTCATGGCTCTGAAATTAAGCGTAGCATGCTCTTTCGAATGAGCCAGCCAGGCGCCCTACCGCCAAGGTTTTTCAATTATTGTGTTATATTCCTAGATTGGTTATTTGTAATTTGCTGTAGATAGGGAGATCAAGCATAGTAATTAGGATTATATTTAAAATCAAATACAACATCTAGCGGCTTCACTTGATAATGTGATTCTGTGGGGCGGGCTGTGGTGCTTTTCTGGAGGCTGATTTATTTCCTGGTTCTCAGGTGGTTCCAGGTCACGTTTGATGCAAGAGTGACTTCTTAGGAATTACATGGTCCAAACCCTTCTACAGTGATGTTTTTTCCAACAGAAGGAGTGCTCCTCTTCTAGCATTTCAGGAGCTAATAAGTTATCCTGCTTATCACTGTCTTCATTTTTTATGAACTTGAATCATTTCCTCAATCACCCTCCCTCGTCTCTCTGGTCTTTGTGCTTGAGTCTGATGCCAACAGCAGGTTCTGTGTCCTCTTGATTTTGTTAGTTGCTGAGATGGGCGTGTACCTGGCACACTCCTACCTAGCCTTCAAAGCCCAGTCCAAATGACCCACCCTGAGAAATTTTTCTCAGGATAACCATCTTTCTCCCGAAGAACTGTTGCTATCTGTACTTCCTGCATGCTTTTAATCTCCCTGCTATAACTCTTAATCTGTGTAACATGTTTATGTCTATGTGCCTATCTTTTTAGTTGGACTATGGCTGTTTTGTGGTTAGGTCCATCCATCTCTCAAAGTCCCTCACCCAAAAAGTTGTCCCTTGGCAATTGCTGATTTTAAAAAAAGATGGCATTTTATGGTCTGTCCTCAATCCCTTTTTGACAATGCCTATGATTGTGGGAATCTCCCACCCACCCATCCACTTATCCCCCCTGTCCCGCCCCGCCCCGCCCAGTATATTGAGCTCATGCTTGTAGCATCAAATATTGTTATTTATTTTTTTAATGTTTATTTTTCAGAGAGAGTGTAAGCTGGAGGAGGGGGAGAGGGGGATGGGGATCTGCGCCGATAACAGGAGACTGACATGGGGCTCAACCTCACCAACTTTGAGATCATGACCTGTGCTGAAGTTGAAGTCTGATGTATAACCGACTGAGCCACCCAGGTGCCCCAAAATAACACTTTTTAACTGTATTAACTTATGCCCCATTATTCAAATTTTCCTGCATTTAAGAAGCCTTGTGTGTAGCTGCAGTTTATAACTCTTGGTTTTGCATTTCAGTATCTTTCAGAGTACAATTTCATATTGTTGGCCTAGCTGGGAAGGGCTACGTTTGGGAGTTCCAATGGACAGGAGGAAGGGGCTGACAAGTACTGCAAATCTAATGGGCTAAAAGTCAAACTCTAAGATGCAGGGAGGGTTGTATCTGTTCATGTCTGTCAGTCATGTTCAGTCATTTCCCTGGAAACAACATTTCTCTTCCTTTGAGGAGTTGCTGTTTGACCGTAACAACCGCGTCGTTGCGTTGAAGGTTAACTTCAGTGGTTGATCAGCAGCTCCTGATGCAGACTGCGTCTATCATGGTCATTTCATGAAATTGTTAAAGTCTGGAGAAGGGGTGGGTTGGGGTAGAATTGGAAGTGGGATGTGGAATTTGTGATCTGGTGTAAACATGGAACTGTCTCCACCTCTTGTCTGAACAGGGACCCTCTAAAGGGAATGGGAGCAGACTAGTACTCCTCATGGAGGTGGGGGCCCTGGAGAAGAAAGAGGGAGCCTAGGATTTTATGGGAAAGCAACCAGGGTTCAGGTCAGTACCTGGTTGAAGCCAAGCTCCAGCAGGACATCGTTGTAGGTTTCTGGCTTCATAGCTCCACTTTGTTCAAAACGGTGGGGCAACTGCCCAGCTGCCCAGGTGGTAAGAGAAATATCCTGGGGGGGGGGGGTGGGCAGGGATAGGGAGAAGAAAAAAGAAACGTGGGTGTTTCACTGTACTTTACTTTAATTTTTAAGAAGATTTTATTTGTAAGTAATCTCTACACCCAGTGTGGGGCTTGAATGTACAACTTCGAGATAAAGAGTTGTATGCTCTACAGACAGAGCCAGCCAGCTGTCCTTCACTGTACTTATTAATCCTGGATTGTTCCTTAGGGACTCTAATAAAGGGACGTGTGAAGAGTTTGTCTGTCTAGCAAACTAATTTTCTGCTCTCCATCCAAACATCATGGAAGCATGGCTATCTTTAAGTCATTTATGGAACTCTATCAAAAACTTTAAAAGTGTAAATAATAGTTCTTTTGAAATAAGATTTCAGTTAATATTTACTTATTTAATCTACATTTATTGAGTTCCATTAATATCAGCCATCATAGTTCATGCTTCAGAAAAAAGGTCCATTTAAACAGATCCACTTGAATTCCAAGTAGCTTACAATGTAGAACAAGGGGCGGGGGGTGGGGGGGACACCCAGATAAATGCATACCTAACCACAATGCAAGACATAATGTGATAAAGGTCCTAAGAAAACCATCTAATTTAATGTGTGAGGTTATTATAAAAATAAATGATTTTCAGCTGAGGGAAATCAGTGCTGACTTTCTTCCAGGTCCTTCTAAAGCCTGGAGTCTCTATCAGGTCATGCTGATGTGATTGCATTCCAGATCTCAGTCAGGTTTAGGATATACAGTGTACACAATAAATCAACATATTTTTAAAATGTTTATTTATTTATTTTGAGAGAATGAGAGCACGAGTAGAGGAGGGGCAGAGAGAGAGAGAGAGGGAGAGAGAGAATCCCAAGCAGGCTCTGTGCTGTCAACACAGAGCCCAGCATGGGGCTCAGTCCCATCAATTGTGAGATTATGACCTGAGCCAAGATCAAGTCGGTGCTCAACTGACTGAGCCACCCAGGAGCCTCTAATTCAACATATTTCTATATCTTCAGCTTGTCTGCTAAAATACCTTCTGCATTTCCAAGTTTCAAGGAAGTGAGACCAAGAGAGAAAATAATGTGTTGCTGTTTTTTGTGTTTGTAATTTTTAAATTGAATATGATGTTTTACAATCAAACATGCCCTTAATATATTATTTTATTGTTTTGAAGGTCTCAGAGTATTGGTGGGGGCGGGGGGAGATATAGGAAGTGTTTTTGGTAGAAATTTGGAAGCTCATTATCTCACACTTTGATGATTTTGCATGCAAAGTTTAGATATCCCTGAGTGTTCAGAGAAGAGAGCGGGTTCTGGGAGAGATCAAAGGAGCTTAGTGAGGATCAAGGCACCTAGGAAGGGTAGAGGGAGGACTGGCTGGTTGGCTTCGATTTAGAAGCCTTTAGGAGTGGACATCCAGCAGGAACAGAGAACAATGGAAAGATGGAAGAGGCAAAGATAGACTTGAAGGAGAGTATGGTGCCAAACTTATGGATAAGACTGATAAAGGCTAGAATGCAGTGTTGTGCAAAATCATACGGGGTGCACCATGAGTGATCAATCTGATTGGTCAGATACGGAGACCATCCATCCATATTCCTTCACTTTCCTTTAAAACCAAGGGCATGCATTTTCAAATTTCTGACATCTTCATTGAATGTGAAATCAAGGTATAGGGGAGACAGTATTTCGCCTTCCTCCCTTCTAGGTTCTTTTGGCTGCTCTACTAATTAAAGTAACACGAGACAGATGAATAGGAGAAAAACAAATCATGGAGGTATGAGACCCAAAGGCAAGTGAGGCGGTTGTGGCTTACATGCCACCCTGAGCTTCGGGACGGGATAGAGACCTGGGGCTTGAAGAAGGGAAGAGGGCGATTCACAGGATAAGGTGAAGAGCAGATTTCTGGAATTAGATGTTTGCTTTGCCATCTAACTTTTAGATAAAAGTTATCTCTGGTGATAGTTCTCTTTCTGGGCAATGCCCCCTATCTAATTCTTGTAGTTACAGGAGAGGTCAAAGTTTTTCTTGAATCTGCTGGGTCTTGAAAGCCTTCAATCTGAAATAAGGTACCTGCCAAAATGATATATTTTGGGGTCGTGTATTCTGCTGCTCGTCAAAGGTCAATCAAGACTTTGATATTACTTCTCCATGGTAGCAAATGACTAGGCAGCAACTACAAATTGGTAAGAGAATAATTTTAGTTAATTTGGTTAAGCAATGGAAAAAAAACAACGTATTCGCATGACATGGAGTGTGCCAAAATGCTGTAACTACATCCTTCATTGTCCTACAGATTGCGGTCTCACTTGGGAAGTATGGTTTAACCAAATGTACAATGCTTTACAGACAGAGACTGATTGGTTATTACCTGCTTGACTGGACGGAGTTATTCATATACAGTAAAACCTTGGATTGCGAGTAACTTGTTCTGGGAGTGTTTTGCAAGACAAGCAAACATTTCTTCTTTTTTCTTAATGTTTATTTATTTTTGACAGGGAGAGAGAGAGAGACAGATCCTGAGCGGGAAGGGGCAGAGAGAGGTGTAGACACAGAATCTGAAGCAGGCTCCAGGCTCTGAGCTGTCAGCACAGAGTCCCATGCAGGGCTCAAACTCCCAAGCTGTGAGATCATGAATTGAGCCCAAGTCCAACACTTAACCAAATGAGCCAATAGTTCTTGAAATTCACTTTGATATATGAGTGCTTTGGAATGAACTTTGCTCGCAAACCAAGGTTTTACAGTATTTGTTCAATAAGTATTGGCTGAACACTACTCTGACCAGGCACAGCGGACAGAAGTCTCCAATGGAGCAAATGCTTCAATAGAAGATGTTAGATAAGAAGCAAACAGGGGTGCCTGGCTGGCTCGGCTGGCAGAGTGTGCGACTCTTGATCTTGGGGTTGTGTGTTTGAGCCCCACGTTGGGTACAGAGATTACTTAAAAATAAGATCTTAAAAAAAAGAGCCAACAGAATACACACAATATGTAAATGCAGGCATACCTCATAGATATGTGGCTTTGCTTCCAGATCACCATAATAAAGCAAATATCACAATACAGTGAGCCTACTGTGTTTTTGGTTTCCCAGTGCATATAATAGCTATGTCCACACTACACTGTGGTCTATTAAGCATACAATAGCATGATGTCTAAACAAAAAGTACATACCTTAATTAAAAAATTCTTTGCTGCTCAAAAATGGTAACCATCCTCCGAGCTTTCAGTGAATTGCAATCCCTGATCACCATAACAAATATGATTTAAAAAAATTCAAGGGGCGCCTGGGTGGCTCAGCCAGTTGAGTGTCCAACTTCAGCTCAGCTCACAATCTTGCGGTCTGTGAGTGTGATCGCCGCATCGGGCTCTGTGCTGATGGCTCAGAGCCTGGAGCCTGCTTCGGATTCTGTGTGTGTGTGTGTGTGTGTGTGTGTGTGTGTGTGTCTCTCTGCCCCTCTTCCACTCACACTCTCTCTCTCTCTCCTTCAAAAATAAACACTAAATTTTTTTTTTTAATTCAAAATATTGTGAGGATTACCAAAACGTGACACAGAAATGCTAGTGCTGTTGGGCAAATGGGGCTGACGGACCTGCTCGAAGCAGAGCTACCGCAACCCTTCTATTGGTAAAAAACACAGTATCTGTGAAGCACAATGATGGGCAATGAAACGGTGTGCCTGCATGTAATACTGAGTAGTGACATGAGTAAGAATAAAACCGGGATAGGGTCAGAGTTAAAATAGGGCTGGAGGATTCTATTTCTGATAAGAAGGTTAAGGAAGGTCTTTTGGGTGAGGTGCCTCAGAGCAGAGATCTGAGTGAAGTGAGGGAAAGAGTCATAAGGAGCCCAAAGAAGGTTGAAGAGGGAGTGTACTTGGCAAGGTCAATGTGGTAGGAGCGAACAACAGGGAAGAGGAATGGGGGCGGGGAGGACAGCTATGGTCATGTCTTCAGAGAGGTAGCCAGAAGTTAGAAGGAAGACTTGAAGGGCATGCCCACATTTTTGATAGTGCACAACGTATGACGGGAAGCCATTGGTGGGTACTGAGCAGGAGCACGCGTGATTAGACTCACATTTGAATTGGATCGTCCTGGCCGCTACTGCGGATGGATTCAAGAGTAAGAAGCAGGATGACAAGAGGCTATTTTTTTAAAATAACATTTATTTATTTTTGAGAGAGAGAGAGAGAGAGTGCAGTGGGGTAGGAACAGAGAGAGGGAGGGGGAGAGAGAGAGAGAGAAAGAGACAGAGACAGAGATCCCAAGCAGGCTCCACGCTGTCAGTGCAGAGCCAGATGTGGGACTCAAACTCACCGACTGCAAGACCGTGACCTGAGCCAAAGTCAGATGCTTAACCAACTGAGCTGCTCAGGGGCCCCAACAAGAGGCTATATGATAGTCCTGGAGCACCGTGATGGTAGTTTGAATTGGGATGTCGGGGTGGTGAAAAGTAGTAGTAAATTTGGAGTATATTTTGAAAGTACACCTGAAAGAACTTTCCGATACACTGAATGTATGATGTGAAAACTCAGTCAAGGATGCCTCCAAGGATTTTGGCTTCAGTAACTGGATGAATGAACAACTAGCTTACTGGCATAACAAAGGTTGGGAAGCGAGCAGGTTTGGGATGTTGTTTGCTTTTGGACTAGGTTGGTTTGAAATGGCCCTTCAGCATCTAAGTAGGGCAGTCAAGGAGACACGGTGACACGTGAGACTGAAGTTCAGTGGGCAGGTGAGAGTAGGAGATATAAATCGTGGACGGGGCTGCACATAGCACTGTTCTATGATGCTGACACCGTTTTAGTTCTGACGTACAACAAAGCTATGCTCTGCATTGAATATTTACAATACGCAGATTGCACTTCACTCTCCTCTCTAAACACTCACACCCCCACCCATACAACATAACCTAATTGCTCTATAGCACAGAGTTCTTTTCTCTTAGATATTTGAAGGCAACTGAGGATTCTGTGTATTGTCCTTAGCGACCACAGAGACAAATGAGTGCACCCCAGCCAAGTAAATGCTCTCCAAAACACTTTGCAAAAAGATGTAACCATTACCATGCATCCCTGCTGGTTTATCCATCTTTTAATCACTAAATTATTCAATATGTATAATGAATATTTGCTATGAATTCATATTTACAAATATGGTATAGGATATAGCTTAAAGAACATTTTTCATCGGTTTGGGAAAGAGAAAAAGGTCTCATTAAATAGTTTTGTGAAAATACAAGACTACCTTAAAAGTAAATGTCTGGATTTGTGGTGTAAATAAGAAATACAGAAGGAATTTGAAGGAAAGAGAAGCTAAAACAGAAACAAAACAAATTAGTGCACTCCAAAGGTGCCAACTATACAATTTTGGAACATCTCTAAGAGTTTAACTCGAAAGAATCACAAAGCAATTCTGAAGAGCTCTCCAGGCTAATTTTCCTGTTGTTAACCCTCCTATTGAAGGGCATATCAAGGTCATCACACATAATCTAGCTTCAAGATCGTTTTGAAACCATTCTGACCTAGTGTAGCCTGGATTGTTTTCTATTTAAAATCCCTAATGTGACTCCAGAGGATGGATTCAGGACAGGGCAACATGAGAAATTCAAGGAGGATTCCTAGAGATATCCATGAATATCACCAAGTAACTTTTTGGGACATACTTGCTTGGGCCCCTCCTAGCTCTCCTTCATTCTTGGATTCAGCTCAAGAAACTTCTGGTATCTGAAGGGCTTACAACTTCATAGTGAAAGGACTGTTTTGGTGAAGGGTACATTTCACTCAGCCTGTGCATGAAGGGAGGTGGGTGGGTGGGGGTTAAGATATGACAAGGGAGACTTTTCTGGCATTTGTTATATTATTTGTCTCTTTCTTCTCCTTTACATAGGTTGAAGCAGATTGGATGTGCCTTTCAGCATTTTGGTAGATGCATGTTGGCTATTGGATGCCTGTCAGTGGCCTGCTGGTGCCCTGATATTCTTTATCAGATGTCTGTGTCTTAAATGAAGATCAGGAACACATGTCCCTTTTTCAGGGAAGGGTCAGCTTTGGAGGTCAGAGAAGCTGGGAAATAATGTTTTTATGTGGTTACTCACCGTATCGATGAAAGTTAATTTTCTCTTCCTAGCATCGTTTTTCAGAAACAATCAACTAAGAGGACACATCCAGCACTGTGGCTCTTTCCTCTTTTATCCATGATACTCTGCTGTCTGAATCATTCCGCATCTTTTATACAGAAACCACGGCTTGTATGCTGTCCTTCAAATATTAATGTACTTTGTCTTGCCTGGTAGAAATTTACTAGTTGTTAATTGAATTATTTAGGGGATTTTTAAGGACAATTTAGACAGCTTTTAACTCAATAACTGAGGATTCAAGATTTATGACTATCTTAAGCCTGTGGCGGTATACAAACGGTGTGCAATGTCATTTTGACAGGTGCAAACATATGAAAACAGATCTACAACCACATTTCTTCAGTGTGGTAAGTTCCAAGGGCATTCAGGGATTATTATTTTAAAAATATGCTTGCTGCCTGCCACTCTGCTACCAAAAATAAGCAAGTCTGAGGGGCGCTAAGTGTTAGAGGACATTCCCGGGAACTATTTCATTCAGGACCACGTGTGACAAAGCATTTCTGAACTTTTTTGTTCACCACCTTCTTTCCCCGCTTTGCAATCAAACCAATTTATGTCTAAAGACCTGGGACTTTTTTTTTTTTTTTTAACCACGTATACTTTTTACTTCCAAAACTTATAAGAGAAAAAATAATCTCAGCTGTTAGTTTATCTCAGTCCTTTCAGAGCATCTATTAGTAGGACGCGGTGCCACCAGACACACCATTTTAGGAGGCTTTATAAAGGTTTGGGGGAAAAAAATCATTGGGTATTTGAGCTGGAAGATCTGGAGTCAGGGAACTCAAAAGTTTTGTCAGTAGTCCTATGACCTTGAAGAAGTTACTTAGCCTATCTCATCCTGGGTCTTCGGCTATGAAATGCAGCCCAAAATGACTGCCCAGAGAGAGTCGACTGCGCCAAAGACGTTAAACTGTTAGAAGAGTGAACATCACCATTGACTCGGATAGGCACATTGCACTACGTAAATGCAATGCTTTATGAGTTTACACCGAACGGATTTGGAAACGACTGCATGTGCGGGCTTTTCCGTCCCGTTCCCTGCAGGTATGGTAGTTTATTTCCAGAAAAGAACTGAGGAGAAAGTTGCCCTGCCTATAGAAAAGTCCCAGAAAGGTTTCCCAGAGTGCAAGTGCAGAGAACTGGCCTTGGGCTGCTGGAAACCAAGACCCGAGGACACAGCCACTTCTCAGGGAGGAGAGGTATCATTTGAGTCCTTTATAAAAGGGCGAGGATGAAAGTGACCACCCGCCACACAACGTGGCACCGGAGTTCAGCTGGGAGGAGCCGGTCCAGGAAATGACCCAAGATAGTTACAATGTCACCAAGATATTTACAAATAAACCAGGATACTCACTGCAGGAGGGAGGGGGCGAGGAGGACGCAGGGAAGATTCTGGGGCGAGACGGACAGAGGGAGGATATAGGTTCCAGAGGCTTCGGTTTTTAGGGCTCTGGTGGATCCCTGAGAGTGCCCTTGAGGGAGAAGGCTCTGAGAGGGCCCGGAGCAATCCCCGTGCAGCAGCGGTTACCGTCCCCCGGGCTCGCGCGCCCCTTCCCGGGCCCCTGCTCCGCCGGCTTCCGCGAGCCAGGACACCAGCCTCGCGCACCTCAACTCCCACGCGGGTCTCGGGTTCGACCACCCCGGCCCCACCCAGCCCAGGGCTGCCGCAGCCCACTTGCCTTCCCAGTAACGGTTTCTGGACCCGTGGCCTCCGACCCCTCCCCCTCTCCCGGCTCCCGGAGCCGCAGTGCCGCGCCGTTAGGAGAGGGGTAATCCGCCCCGGAACCGACGTGAGCGGCCCCGGGGCGGGGTCGGTGGAGGCGGCTCGGGGATCTCCCCTCCCTGAATTCCAGCCCGAGGTCTCCGCACCCCACACGGGGCTCGCACCCGCCTCCTCAGGCCCCCCTCCTCCGGAGCGCCCCCTCCGCTCCTCCACGTCGGCCCCGCGCCGGCTCCCTCCACCTCCTTCCCCCGCCCCCCTCCACCCCCCCCCCCCGCGGGGCGGCTCCGATACCCCTCCCCCTCCCCGCCCCCCCCCCCTCCCCGCCCCCCCCCCCTCCCCGCCCCCCCCCCCCCTCCCGGCGCGGCTCTCACGCGCAGCCGAATTCGGCGCCGCCTCCACCAGAGCCGAGCCGGCGGCTCCGCGGAGCAGCAGCCTGTGCCGCCGCCGCCGGGCCCTCCGCGTCCCCTCCCCGTCCCGCCCCTAGCCCCTGGCGCCCGTGTCCCCCTCCCCACCCTCTCCCCTCCCTCCCTCCCTCCACTCCTCTCTCTCTCCTCCCACCCCCTCCGTTTTCCCCTCGGCTGCAGCCCGAGCCCGGCCCGCCAGCTGGGCTGGCAGGAGGGCGGCGGCGGCGGCACCACCATGAGCTTTGAGGGTGGCCACAGCGGCAGTCGGCGCCGCGGGCGGAAAGCGGGGACACCGAGCCGCCCCCGTCGCCTCCCCCGCCGCCGCCGCAGCCGCCGGGAGAGCCGGCCTCGGTCCCCGCGCCCCCACGCTACCTGCCACCTCCGCCCGCGCCGCCCGCATCCCCCGAGCGCGCCGCGGGACCAGACGAGCCGCCGACGGAGGTGGTCCCGCGGCGCCGGGGCGCGGACGAGCTGCCGCCGCCTCCCGCGCCCCTGCCGCCCGCCGGCCAGGAGGTGTCGGCGGCTGGCGACTCCGGGGAAGGTCCGAGGCTCCTTCCCGAGGCGGCGGTCCCCGAGGCGGCGGCGGGGAAGGGCGTCCCCGGGGAGCCTGAGGCCGGCGCGGGCGGGGAGGGCGAGCGGCGGGGCGCCAGCGACCAGCCCGAGACGCGCTCGGTGTGTAGCAGCCGCAGCAGCAGCAGCGGCGGTGGCGACCAGCGCGCCGGGCACCAGCACCAGCACCACCAGCCCATCTGCAAGATCTGCTTCCAGGGCGCCGAGCAGGTAAGGAAGGCCCTGCGGGACCCCGGAGGTGCCGGCGGTGGGCTCCGGTCCGAGCTGGACCGGCGCCTGCCCAGGACGGTCGACCTTTCAGCACCATGGACAGCGCTCGCCTCCCGGCTCTTCTCCAGCCCGGCTGGTCCAGTCCAGCCAACTCAGCGGCAGCTACCTGGGTTCCCTTTTCCCTTTCTGTCAAGGCAAATGAGAATGTCCCGGTGGCGAATGCAGGGTTTAATTGGGTCTGCACTTAATTTTTCTTACCTGGTTTTACAGTTACACATTCCTCAGGTGCTTTAATGATAAAGTCATAAGTATCTCCTTTGTGAATTGCTACATGGATTTTGGTTTATAGATAGAAACAAATCCTTTTTCCACAAATGCCTACGGAGGCAGAGAGTCTTAGAATACAAACTGGGGGTGAGTCACGTCAAAACCAAAAAGGGCAGGGGCTTTACATATTGCAAATTATGTTGACTCACTGATGTGAAAAGCATGTCACAGTGTTTACAAGAGAAATAGGAATGTACTTTGACCTTGCGAAAGAAAGAGTATTTAGCTAATAACTTATTTTTTATTTTGTTAGAAACATAATTCTAACATTATAAACTCTGTAGAGGTACATGCAAACTTCTGTGAGAGTGATCATGGAGGCAGCAGGATAATATACCTCTTACAAAGTGTGTGGTCTGAGAAAACATTAGGTTTAGTATTTTTAAAAGTAAGGAAATTGCATAAGAATATGCAGGCTTTCAGGAATATAGTGCCCTAAGTCAATATTTATGATGCTACATTTAGAAAAAATAAAAGCATAACCCTACTGCAAGCTACTTTCAGGGATGCCATGCATTTCTTCTTTAGCAATGATTAAGAATAACTGCAGAGGAAATGCATCTGACCATCCACTTAAAAGTTATTAAAGAGGTTTAATAGTACAGCTTTCCCCCAAGGGTATTGGGAGCTATATCTTGCAGACATTTTGTGTGTTGGTAGAACATTTATGTCATAACATCAAGCAATATCTTTGAAATAGTTTTAAGATTGTAGTTTCATTCCCATCAGAAGTATAAAAATTTAATTTAATTTTCTCATGTAGATTGATGCTTGTATCCATCTGGGTAAATGGCTTTGAAAGAAAAGAAAGCAAGTGTTAGGTTTTTTTTTGTTTGTTTGTTTGTTTTGTTTTGTTTTTTTAAGTAGAGGCACAAGTACAGATATTCACCTGTGTTATCTTTACAGGGGGAGTTGTTAAATCCCTGCCGATGTGACGGATCCGTTCGGTACACACATCAGCTGTGCCTGCTGAAATGGATCAGTGAGAGGGGTTCCTGGACCTGTGAGCTCTGCTGTTACAGATACCATGTCATAGCCATTAAAATGAAACAGCCTTGCCAGGTAAACATCGGTGACATTTCTTTTTCCTGAAATGATCTTGCTAAACATGTGTGCACTTGAGTTTAGTTATTATGAAGGATGCCGACATAATGCTACCCAAAAACATTTTATGCAAATCAAAATAAAACCAAGATGAAGAATTTGTTGAGTTGTGCTTTGAAAAATCTGTGACACTTTTTAATCTGAGGAACTCAAGAGACATTTTATTCAAATGGTTTCCATTATTAATTTGTTGCTCTTCGATAAAATGATACCCATCTTTGCTTCTAAAAGGACAGGTTGGTAACCTGTGAAATACTTCAGTTAAATCGATTTTATTAATTGGACATGTTACACTATTTTTATAATATTTTGTTAATTGAAGCTTTGAAGCCATGAATGGGCTGCATTGATGGAAAACACATGCATGTAAAGTAAAACTTTACTAGTCTGGAAACTTTAGTTGAGTCTTTTAGTTTTAATCTGAAAACTAGGCTCTTCACTTAACTAGGCTCTTTTTCGTATGATGTTACATTTAGAAGCTTTGGCTACTTTGATTATTTGTTGTGTTCAAGTACATAGTGGATTCAGAGGTATTCCCAACTGTTACTCTCAATACCACTGAAATTGTGTATATTCTTAAACTTTTTGTGTATAATCACATAAAACACAATTGCCATAACCCTACAAATGCCCTTGGAAAAATAGGCTTTCATTTTTTTATGGTGGGGCTGATTCAGGTTCTTTGAATCGATCGGTGGGATGTAAAATTGAAAATATTAAAAATGATTTATTAAATTAATGCAGAATAGTGTGTGACTGATGAGATCTGGTAGTAACCTGGAGCTGAAGTTAGGCAAACATAAAAGTGGAGATTCAAAACAGGGACAAAGGAAGACAAATGGAAGGAAGAGGAAAAAGGAAAAGTTAGGAGGGGAAGAAAGTCATAAAATCTCTCTATTTCTGCTTACATCAACAAATGCAGCTTGCATTGAATAATATACAATAAGTGAGACTGTTAGTGATCGCAGGGGGACCTGGAAGCTGATACACTACTGCTTTCATAATTTAAATTTCATAGATTTTAATTTGTGCATCCTTCATATGGTTTGCAATTAATTTGCATCTCTGATAGTCACCATTTGAAGCATGATTAGCAGGCATGAAATGAAATATGAATTTTTTCAAGTTGACCTAAGGCTTATAAATAATTTGGAAAGAAGAATAACTAATGTGGAGGAGTGATGTTATCGTGCTGAAGATAGGCACAAAGCTAACACATTTTCCCAGGCCCTCTAATTGATTGAACTACTTGGGTATCAATTTATGGATATATCGTAGCTGTCTTGAAAAACACATGGAACCGTGTCCAGATACAAGGATAAGAGTCGTATAATTGGATCTACAATAATTCTATGACTAGAAACATGGGGGAGATGGGAAAGGGGCAGCTTTGGACCTCCAGTGGAAAAGTCCCATGAGAAGTACCATGACCAGATGTTCAAGAGTTCAAACAGAATGCTAAGTATTTAAAGAACTTATGGCTACTATATCTTAATTCACGTGGGATGATTAATTTTGAAGTAAATAGAAATAGGTCCTTGATGTAATTTTAAAATGCAGAAGAGACAAAGGGCTAGGACAAAAAAATACTGCTTACTAATTCTATAGCAAAATGAAGTGATTGCTACTATGTTTTGTTTCATTCATAAAAGGAATCATTCAGTGTCATTTTAACAAAAGCAGTTCCTCAAAATGTGTATATGATATGAAATCAAAACAACAACAACCAAACCAACGAAAACCCCAAACCAAAATGAACCCAGTGTTACTAATACACTAGAACTAATTTTATTACGACACATGCGGATTCTGCCCTGCTCTGCAACCTGACCTGTTTGGTAGAGTTAACGACCAAATAATATTTAGAAACAAAGTTGATATAAGTCTGATAATGATAGCACAGAACATGCCTGAGAAATAGCACTCCAGGACTATGTCATATGCATATAAAGCTCAGTGCTCTTAATGAGTGGAAATCAGTTATAAAGTTCCTAAAGTGTGGATTCTTCTACCTAGGAGCAGGTTATTCTCAGATAAAGTTTTATTAATCGTCTGACATTTCTGTTACGGATGACCTACAAACTGAGCATTTACTCTGATTTTTGGGTTTTCTCCCTTGCTGGTGTGAGGCCGATCAGATTTAGCGTTTATCACATTCATGCTTTTATGACCTGGCAGAAATCCATTTCTTCATGGTGTAGGATCAAACAGGCAGTATGCTGTGGCACTCCTCTTCTTTCCACATCCGTCTAAGTATGGAAGGTTACGTATGTCTTAAGTATAGAGCCCTCTGTAGCTGTGAGTGGGTGGTTCCTTGGATGTAGAACAGAAGAGAGGATAAATAATAATATTAATAGAGAACATTTGCTGAACACTTACTCTGTGCCAGGCACTGTTTAAGTGTTTTACATATGCTGATACTGATATTTAATCTTCCTACGAGGGTAGGGAAAAGTATTATCTCTGTTTTACACAAATGGAAACTGAGACACGGAAAAGTTATATAACTTCTACTAGGTACATATCTAATCAAAGGCCAGGATTCAGATTTAGTCAGGCTGGCTCTAAGGTCCATGGTCTTAGTCACCACGTCGCATATTGGAAAGTGTTCTCAAATCCATCATGGCCATTTCTGGGCCTATCATGGCTTATCCTGTGTTATGCTGAGTCCATCAGGAGCTGGTTTTTAGCCTGGGTCTCTAACAGGGTGTAGAAAGGCTTTGACTACTTGTTGCATAACAAAGCACCCCAAATACTTACCGGTTTAAACAACAATCACATTATCTCTTCAGAGTCTGGGTTGATCGAAGTCAGCTCGTAGGTTCTTCTCCATATGTGGTGTCAGTCTGGAGCTGGAGTCATCCAGAGGTTTGACTAGAGTGGAACATCCAAGGTGGCTCACTTATGTGACTTGTTCTTGGTGCTGGCTGTTGGCTGGAAGCTCATTAGGGGCTGTCACCTGGCACCTCGGTTCTCTTCCCACGTGACTTGGATTTTTCACAAGAGGTTGTTGAGTTCCAAGCACATGAAAGCAGAAGTTACAGATCGCTTAAGTACAGTTGCATGAATGTTGTATTCTCTTGATTAAAGCAAGTCACAGGACCGGCCCACATTCAGAGGAGGGAAAATAGACTCCGCCTTTGGAGTCTGTCCTTCTTTTAAAGAGGGTGGCTATCTTTAATCCACAATAAAAGATAGTTTCTAAAATGGCTCTAACTATCCTGGTCTCTGTATTAAGTACTCACTAGGCCCAGATAGGTCCACAGGCACCATCATAACTCCCCTCCCAGGGCTCAGAAATAAAAAACAAGCTTGAAAAAATGTATAGGAGGTTGACTCATCAGTGGTGCTCGATGCAGACCCCCAAGCACTTCCAGAAGTGATTATTACCATGAGGTACCTCCTGGTGCTCAGAGGAATATGGGGACCGAGAAGGGAAAAGAATAGCTAACCAGAAGCAGGTGTACGTGCGAGGGAAACATGTGGCAGTGAGTCTAGAACTTTAGTTTTACTTGTTTTTCTCATTGAGATTAGAATTCTTTGAGAATTTGGGTCTAAAACTCTCCATTCCATTGGGTTTTAGCGATTCTCAGCAACATGACCCAGTAGAAAACGGATGTATCCTCTAAACATATTTAAGCCTTAATTGCTGTATCATTAGCAGTGGAGTTAATTAAGACATTCCAAGTAATTAACATGCATTTACCCTCCTACCTACTTGCAGAATCTATTTTATTGATTAGCATATTCAAGATGACGCATTAATAATATCTTAAGAGTAAAAGCTAATTGTTTTGAATCTCATACTATGGTATAAAATTAGTGGAATCTAAGGACATAGAAGATCAATTTTATCTTGAGATGCTGGTGACATTAATTAAGCTATATTCAAGGTTCTGAATTCTTTCAGTGCTTTTTGCAAGGAATATAGACGGTTGAAGAGAGAACATTTATTTGGTAACATATGGTAGGAGAATCTTAAGACTTGTTATAAAAGACCTCACTCCTTAAACATAGGAAAATACACTAGAAATGGAAGGTACCTTGGACAAATTACTTAACTCTTTGTGCCTCAGTTAACTCATTTTTTTAAAAGTCATCTCTATACCCAATGTGGGCTAGAACGCACAACCCTGAGATCAAGAGTCATAGGCTTTACGACTGAGCCAGCTAGGTGCCCTCAGTTAAGTCATCTTTAATAGATCATAATGGCATCTATTTTATCCATTATTTTGAAGACTAAATACATAAATATATGCAAAGTGCTAAGAATAGTGCCCAGTACATAGTAGGTACCATTTTAATGTTAGCTTTGATTATTATTACTTGTTCATTCAGCTAACAGATGGGGACCTTCAGTCACTCACAGGTCCCTGTTGTTTCCTTCAATCTCTTGTCACCAAAGTGAAGTTAATGACTTCTCTTTCCATATCACTCTTTATCCCTGGATGTTTACACCCCACTTTTTCTTCGAGAGCACATCTCAATGTCTGAACACATTTATTTTTGTACATAATGAATAAACAGCATTTTAAGAATCAGGTGTTATGCTATATAACAATCTCAGCACACAAGGGCGTATGTGCTCCAGAGATAATATCCCTCCCCATGGGTCCTTATTGGAGTCTACTCATAATCAGGAGTTATGAGATGCTTCCACAGGTGGCCAGGCACAGACTAGTGCGATTCATTTTCTCAGGAGTCATTTGTTTACACTTTGGAAATGCCCCTACTGAGTGGGGTGTGCCTGGGAGCAAGAGGAGGTTGGAGAAGCCCCAGAGATCCCTGGGGGGCAATCACAAAGAGGCACAGGCAGTTGGGCTGAGCCTCAGTCAGAGTGAATGGTGGTGCCCATCAGCTTTCCTTCTCCCCCCTTACTTCAAGTACCAAAGGAAAGGGCTAGGAAGGAACTTGCCTCGGACAGTGTTGAAAGTTGCATGGGGGCCATATACCTTTGTGAATATTAGGCCCCTGGACATTTTTACTAGCCTGTAACATTTTTTATCAGCATTTCCCTTACTGCTTTGCCTTTCAACACTCAGTGTGCTGTCAGCAACAGGTCTTCTCATAGCAGTAAAAATGACTCAAAGTCTCCTAGGAGGGAGAACGACTTGAGAGCGGTTTTCATTTCTACCCATATTCTCAAAACCCCGGGGCTCATCATGACAGTTTTGAATTAGAGAGGAAGTTGGCACCAGGTGGGTCCCTCTTGGCTAATGTTCCAGACCTTATCTGTACAGCGTTTATAGAACCTTAACTTCTTGAGGACTCTGTGGTCGTTATTTTCCCGAGTGGGGCTGTGTCACGGGAGGGGTGGTCTACCTTCAGAAGTGATGCAGTCATTCTCGTGATGTAGCTGACACACAGCAGGAGAAGTTGACAAGTTATTATAGAAAATCAAGTGTGATTTTGAACATGTAGTAAGAAGACCTCAGAGCATGAACTGTATCGCTTTTGCATGCTGTCATTTGAAATACTTCAAAATACTTCAAAATACTTCAAGGCATTTTCCTTTTATGGGTTAAAAATGTCTGCATAGGGGCGCCTGGGTGGCGCAGTCGGTTAAGCGTCCGACTTCAGCCAGGTCACGATCTCGCGGTCCGTGAGTTCGAGCCCCGCGTCGGGCTCTGGGCTGATGGCTCGGAGCCTGGAGCCTGTTTCCGATTCTGTGTCTCCCTCTCTCTCTGCCCCTCCCCCGTTCATGCTCTGTCTCTCTCTGTCTCAAAAATAAATAAACATTAAAAAAAAAAAAAATGTCTGCATACATACCACCTGGCTGACATGGTGAACCGCCCTTTCTCTGGTTTTCTCTAACCCCTGCTCTCTTACTAACATTCGCTGCGGGCTTAATAGCAAATGGCAAGCTGAGGAGAAGCTTTTCGTTACCATGCCTGAACAACTGAGAAACAACATTAAAATGTAATATTTAAATGCATATGTTGGCATATTTTATAGGTAATTAAAAATGTCAAAATAAACAAAGAACACATCATGAGGCAATTTGCTTGCCTTTGAAATTATTTTTGTTCCATTTGCTTACTAATTCTCAAAACACATGAATCTTCATTTTACTCACTGGAACAGATTAATGATTCTCTGCTGAATAAAATATGTAAATTATACTTTGTGTACTACTTATAAGCCATCTTATTTATTGTGTAGGCCACGGGTACAGTGATGTTACAATTTGTCTCAAGGCCAGATGGTTCTGAGATGGCAGTCAAAACAGATGGAGTCCATTGAGGCATCTTGTGCTGGTGTTGACCTTTACCCTTTACCAAAAGAAGACTGGGATGATGTTGCCTGGATGGTGGTACTTTCCAGAACTGTCTTCTATACCCATTTGCTTTTCTACACTTCCTAGCTCTGGTTAAGTGTATTTCTATTTTGATACCCCTCTCTTCTTCACTTTCTTGGCCCCTCCCCAGTTGCCCTTGGAAGAGGAACCCCCCACCCCCACCGCCGCTGCCAACCTGGGGTGGAACTGGGCAGACTTTTTGGTTAAAGCAACTTACGGTGGCAAGAAAATTGGGTAGTGGTTGGGTAGAGGAACCTTGCAATGGCTCCAGAATGTCTTCATTTGATAACATTAATCTTGGTATGTAAACCAGAGGTCAGCAAATCTGTTCCGTAAAGGTCCAGACAGTAAACTTTAGGCTCTGAGGGCCTAAAATATAGGCCCTATATTTTACTGTCCTAACGTTTCAAATGTAAACACTTGTGGGCACCACAAAAAGAGGTGGATTACCAGCTGGATTGAGCCCACATGGGTTTGACAGTAGTTTGCCAACCCCCAGTTTAAAAAATTAAGTATCAACATGGACTTCGGTATTTTCTGACCTCTTAGAAAATGAGATGGGTGAAGTGTCCCCAGATTTTTATATGTTTCTTTGTAATTTTGAGTGAAATCATCATACACTTACATCGTTCAGAAAATCGTGGGACTGTATCTCCATAACAAAATGCTATCAACTTTACCCTAAATATTAAAACCATTGTTTCTTCCGAACAGTTTCTTGGTTGTATTGAACTCAAAGCCTCCATTTCCAGGAGCTGCTTCAGTTAAGTTAGAAGCAGAAGGCGGAGACATCCCAGAAGAAGCCCTCAGTGTCCCTGGAGTAGGCCACCTTCTTGTCCCTTTGAGTTGTAGAATGCATTTTGGAGAGTGTTAGCAGATCCATCCCTAAAGCAGGTCCTCCCAGGCTATCTGCAGCCCAACAGGTATGCTTAGAACACCCACTTTTGAATGTTTCAAAATGTTGTTGAGTTTGATTGGGATTTCCAAGCCTGCCTTCTGGGAGGACAAGCTTATCAGTGAGTGGGAGGGGTTTGGGAAGAAATTCTGTAACACAGCTCAACAGAGTTTGGGAAAGCTTCTCTTTCTTGGTCGCTTTGTGGTCATTCAGTGGCTATTTGTAGTACGAATGAGTGAATGAATGAATGAACGAGTGTCTTAGTAGGATGAACAGAACCAGGGGGCCATGTTCATATTTGTGCAGTGAGAATACATCTCAAGGAAAATGATCGAACGTGTGTTCGATGCTGGCACGTCAGCCATCTATTGGCTGTGAGTTTTCAGCTTGTTCTTAAGTTGCTTTTCTAATAATTCTCTTCTGAAGCTGTTCGGGCAAGTATGTTCAGTTCTTCAGACCACAGGAAAAAGCCTTAAGAGTAATACAGAGATCTATTTTTAAAAGCCTAAAATTGAAAGGAAAAAAAAAACCCCACAAAAGGTTCCAGAGAGACATGTCTGCTCTTTTCACAAAATAAAATGTCATGAAAAAAGACTCTGTAAATGTGAAATTACCCACGTGTGACACACTTGCTTTCTTGAGGTTGTCACTGGTTGAAGGATTTCATCTAGCATTTGTTCAGAGAATCTGAATAATCTGCCGGAAATTTTGCTGTATGATCATGGGTATAGATGAGCTGCTAAGAACGTTCTATGTGGTACAACTCTTTTGGCGTGGAATCTGTCACCTGGCTAAAAACAAGGTGAATTTTTTTTTTTTTTTTTTTTTGACAAACGGTTTGTACAGTTGTGATGTAACTCCCAAAGTGCTTTTCTACCGGTGATAACAATACTCCAACACAGAGAGACACGGAGGAAGAGAACAGACTCTTTTCTCCTTGCTCATTTCCTGCTTGGCACGTGGCTTTACTGCGATGTGACAAACTAGGTTCCCTTCTATTTTCGGACCCTGTAAGAGTAGAATGGTGCGACCGAGGAAGTGTGCTTCTGACGTTGGTAGCAGCAGGGAGTGGACCGGCAGGAGATAATCGCCTATAATTACGAGTAAATGGATGGTGGTCCCTGGGGTCTCTCCAGGAAAGACTGCGCTATGGCTTGTGCTTTCTGTATCCTTGGATATTTGACCACATGGTCCCTGCCAGAGCGCAACTTACAATTCAACAGCTGTTCTACGTGACTTAGCCCGATGAGGTCCCGTGTAAGTAGAGGTGGATGGCGCCCCAGCACGAAGCAGCTCACGTAGGAAGACGTGGCCCAAACCGGAAGCATTTCTATACAGGCAGAGCCCAGAAGAGAATTTACGGAGGATTTCTGTCCTTCCTCTTAGGCGTGGTATGCTCTGGGGACTAGCGTCTGAAAACCTGCTTTCTCTCCAGTGTTTATCTCTTATATCAGTTCTCTTGGCTAAAACTTGGGCAGTGTGTTCTTATCATAATAATAGAGTTTCATTGCCTTCATGTGCCCTTTGGTTTCCTTTCTCATTTTGGTATGCTAATTATGTGCAAGTGGCCAAAGCTTAACTTGGGCACAGGAGGCCCTCCCATAGGCATCTAGCTCTTATTACAGGAACCCTCTGGGCGCTCCTTTGTTATATATGGACTTGATCTTGTGCCATGATACTCATTTGTGTCCTGACTCTGAGTTACGATATAGTTCAAATAAACAAGGAACTATTTCTTCAAGAAATTTATACAGGCTCTCCTTGGTTGGTTCAGCCTGTTAAAAAAAAGATTTTGTTTTTATTATTTTTTTAATATTTATTTATTTGGAGAGAGAGAGACAGAGTGCAAGTGGGGGAGGGGCAGAGAGAGAGGGGAGACACAGAATCCGAAGCAGGCTCCAAGCTCTGAGCCATCAGCACAGAGCCCGACTCAAGGCTCGAATTCAGGAGTTGTGAGATCATGACCTGAGCCAAAGTCAGACGCTCAACAGACTGAACCACCCAGGCACCTCCAAAAAAGATTTTTAAGAATGATAACCTCTCTCACAAGTATCAGGGAATTTTACTTATATTCTTGTTGAAAGAATATTCTAGAAGCCACAGGGGAGTACTTTTTCTTTTCTCTCCCCCCCCCTCACTCCCCAGTATTAACTTCTTTTCTATGTTACATTTGCAATTTTTTTACATAAATATGTATGTAAGGAATCTCTTATTAATTTAAAGAAAAAATAAAGAACATAAAATATTTATAGTAGAATAGAAAAAAAGCACAGGATTTACTAGGAATACATGGAACATTCAGTAAATATTTGTTTCATGCTCATTCCATCTTTTTCTTATTTTCTTGACAACATTATCCCCTTACTTTTTTAGCGGAAGCTCCAGTCCTTTGGAGAGGAAGGGTTATCTATTCTTACCCACATTGTATCCCCTAGGATCAAGCATTCCCAAGCTCAAATCTGGAAGTTGAAAGAAAATCCTTTTTTTTAAATTTAATTTAATTTAATTTATTTTATTTTATTTAGAGAAAGAGCACATGACAGCAGGGGAGGGCAGAGGGAGAGAGAGAAAATCTTAATCAGGCTCCACGCTCACTCAGCACGGAGCCCAACATGGGACTCAATCCCATGGCCCTGGGATCATGACCTGAGCCAAAATCAAGAGTCAGACACTCAACCGACTGAATCACACAGGCGCTCATGGAAGTTGAAAGGAAATCTTGGATGTAAAACCACCTTTTCATCCTTCTGAAACTGCTTTCTTGTACCCTTCATGAGGGCCTCTCAGTCCTGCTGCTAAGGCTTCTATTAAAGTCATTTTCGAATCTAGATAAGACTTCTCAGCAATTTAAGTAGTATAAAGAAATGAAAAAAAATGCTAAGCCAACAAGATTACAACTAATTGTGTCAAGATTTGTTGGGTACATTTGGATGACACGTGGTTCTTAGAATATGGTGGGAAAGATGCTTGGATACTGAAACTTGTTTGACTAATTTGGTGAAACACATAACAATGGGTGACTAATCTCCCTACCTCCTGCCCACCTCTTCTCTCTGACCTACACCCTACTGAGCCTGAAGGTAGTATCTGTTACAGATAAGGACATTTGAGACAGAAATATGCTACTTTCATTTTGGACATGATTAAGCTCTACTATAGTAAACTTTAGGAGGAGAAAACTAACCATTTCTTGAGTTGCTTGTAGGGAAAATTTCAATGCTAAGTGATGATGAATGTGTGGAGATTATTGATATAACAGGGCATAGCAATGGATTAATATGTGTATTTTTGGTCTAGAAGATGACTTCACTTGTGTCAAGGGGTAGCCTCAAAATATTTCATCTTTGTTATTTCTTACTAAGAATTATATAATTAATACTTTTCTGTCGATTATTTTCTCATGCATTCAACATATTAACTTCTATCATATAGCAGGCACTGTTTTAAACCCAGGAGCTAGGTAAAACAGGCAAACCTCTGCTTCTTATTTTAAATCCTTGATGGTGAGGGACAGACCATAAACAAATAAGCAAATAAATTTTAAGAACTAGGTAATTATAGATTCTGTGAATACTTCTAATGGAAATAAAGTGAGTGACTAAAACAGGGCAAACTAGACTCAGCCATGTGGTGCTGGATTAGAGTTGGAGACATCAGTACAAATTCATGTTTTGCTTAAGATAGATACAACTATTTATAGCTATGTGCTTATGCATGGGTTAGTATACGCCTATCCATTGCCCAGCTCTGTCTGTTGAGAAGGCCTAACAGTAGTGACACTCCAGTAAAAACAAACTCACCTAGCGCCAGATCTTAGCTTCCAGTACCATTTTCCAATAAAAGGAACGAGTCACATACAGAATGCTTATTCTTACGCAAGGTGGGTCTGGAGTGGCTTGTGCTGGAAAGTCAAGAAGTGCCCAGAAACCAAAGGGTGGAGGCACAGCAAAGGGACACAAGGGCCAACGTGAAAGAGCCCCCAGTGGCAAAATCTGGAACAATTTGAGGAATGAAATAAATGATGTAGTATAAGATTATAACTCAAACTACAATATGAACAGCCATGAATGCATACTGATATAAATAAGTGATAAATAAGTGAATGGGGGGAAAGAGCCAAATCTCCCTAACTGAAGAATGCCGAATAATTTATTTGCTTACTGTCCCCTCCGGGAGGGGAGGCGCATCTCTGTGCCCCCCTTGAGTGTGGGCTGTATTTAGTGACTTGTTTCCCAAGAGTAGATTGGTTATAGGGTGGGAGGAGCCAATGGAGTAGCCTTCCAGTGGAGAAGCCTGGCAAATTCTGCCTTATCTAGGTTTATGTTAAACTTATGCATGATAAGTCATATTCATAACATATGCCCTTGTTATGTTGTGATGAGACTACTTGACCTCTATGGTTTTCCTCTTAAAAACCTCTAACCTCGTCTAATAATGAGAAAACCATCAGCGCAAACCAAACTGGGGGATAGTCTACAAGTGCCCCTTCCACATTGCGAAGGAAAAACAAGGAAAGCCTGAGAAACTGTCACAGACCAGAGGGAGCTAAAGAGATGTAAGGACTGAATGTAATGCGGTGGTGTCCTGGATGGGATGCTGGAACAGAAAAAGGTGGACATCGGGGAAGAACTAGTGAAGTCCTAGTGAAGTGTGGAGCTTAGTTAATAAGTGATGCACCACTGTTAGCATATTAATTGTGACCAATGTGTCAGGGTGATGTAAGATGTTAACAGTGAGGGAACCTGTGTGCAGGGTACAAAGGAACGCTTTACACTATCTTTGCAACTGTTCTGTAAATCGAAAACTGCTCCAAAATTCAGTTTATTAAAAAAAATTATGGGGAAGCCGAAGTCCATCTAGATAGAAGGGGTAGGGAAAGTCTTCCTGAGGAAATGACATCTGAGCTTAGACATAAAGGTTGATGATAATCCCACCTTTGAAAAACTCTAAAGAGCATGTTGAAAGGGAGAGCAGCTAAACCATAGACTGTGAGTAGGAAAGAGCTGGTATGTTCGAGGGAGTAAAAAGAGGACCATGACTGAGGAGGAGCAAATAGATGTCTTCAGGGAAGCAGGGGTGCACTTCACCACTCAGGCCATTTGCATTTCATTCATGCATTTCCTCATTCATGAGGAATTTGCATTTCATTCTAAGGGCAGGCAGAAGGCTCTGGAAAGTCTCAGTCAGTGGAGTGATGTCTTTTGTTGCTTTGTGGAGACTGGGTTGGAGAGAGGCTGGGCTGAGGCAAGAATGCTGTTAGAAGGCTCCCTTGGTGAATGGGTGGAAGGACAGAACAGTAGGTCATGATGGCAGCAAACATGAAAAAAAGTGGATCCACTTGAAAAATGCTTGAAAGTAGAAGCAGCAGGTGTTTAAATTTTATTTTCATTTTTGTAATTCATTTGATGATAGAACATCTGAATTGACCTGAAGCTATTGATAGTTGTTATCGATCAGTTAAGGTCAATATCCATATGTTTTGCTGTAGAGATACTGTGATTAGAAAATAGGATGTTGACCTAGATAGACCCTGCTGAGGATGTGGAATGTTCCATTTATGTTGAAAATGTGCCGTATCCTATTTTAAAAATCTGGACAATTTAAAATTTGAAACATATATGGCCTAAGGTATTTTGGGTAAGGGATTTTGGCCTAACATATGGTTTGTCCCAGAGACTGTTGCATGCATTTCTGAGAAGCATGTGTATTCTGCTGCTGTGGAGTGGTGGGTTCTATAAATGTCTGCTTGGTGTAGTTGATTGTGTTGTTCAAGGCTTCTATTTTCTGTTGATATTCTCTCTAGTTCAAAGTGGGGTATTGAAATCTCCAACTATTATTGAACTGTCTGTTTCCCTCTTCAATTCTGTCAGTTTTTGCTTTTTGTATTTTGGGGCTCTGTTATTAGAAGCAAATGTGTTTATGAGTGTTATACCTTCTTGAGAGATTGACCATTTTATCATGACAAAATGTCCTTCATCTGTAGTAGTAGTTTTCATCTTAAAGTCTGTTTTTGTTTGATATTGTGGTAA
Source organism: Neofelis nebulosa (assembly GCF_028018385.1). Classification (NCBI taxonomy): domain Eukaryota; kingdom Metazoa; phylum Chordata; class Mammalia; order Carnivora; family Felidae; genus Neofelis; species Neofelis nebulosa. The sequence continues at coordinate 13,220,489 of NC_080782.1, read as the reverse complement.
CAATCACTGGCATAGCCACTCCAGCTCTCTTTTGATTACTGTTTGGATATATATATATATATATGTATATATATATATATACATATATATATATATCATTTTCATCCTTTTACTTTCAACCTATTTGGTCTTTGAATCCGAAGTGTATCCTTGCAGACAGCATAGGGTAGGATTGTTGGCTAAGGGAGCTTGAACCTGCATATGGTTATTCCTGAAACAGAGCCTTATGAAAAATCAGTAAGAGTTGGTGAGCTAGCTTTCTTTGTGAAGTTATCAGCTTAGGAGATTCTATGATTCTGCAATCATGGTGATTATGTACTGCATGAGATTAAGTGTTTCAGACCCCTAATCAAATAGTCTCTTAATCTGTGTGTTGGTGCAGTTGTCCTCTCCCACCATTCATGAAGGAACTATGTGACTTTTCATCATCTTCTTTTTCCCTGATCACCTGAGACTTGGTGTGAGTAATTGAGGAGTTTTGGGACTCTATGCTTTTCAAGTATCACGGAGATACTTACTGCCATTCATACATATCCAACTGCTTCTTCCAGGTCTCCAGAGCGTCCTGGGTAAGAGTATGTTGACACAATTAGCCTTTGTAACTTAAACCCATCCTTTAAAATATTTGTTACACATCTTCTAGAGGGGTTGAGATTATATGAGGGTCAGTATAATACAATAGAAAAAGCATGGACTTTAGCAGTGTGCAGACCAGGGTCCAAATTTTAGCTCAACCTCTAACAAAAGTTGTGTGACCAGCAGTGACATTATATATATTAATTCCATCATATTGTTGGGGAAAGTTAAATCAAGTAGCATTCTCAAAGTTGTTGGCATTTGATTGTGCTTCATTAATTCCTGACTTCTAACCTTATTAGAACAAGTGTTGTAACAAATACAATTCTGCCAGATTTTTGTGTTTGCTGTTTATTCATTCTTTAAATAATCCAACAAATACTTAATTACTAATTGATGGGCACTGTTCTAGGGGCAGGGGATGAACAAAAAAGTAAATGAAAGAAATAAAATCTCTGCCTTCAGAGGGCATACAACCCAGAGAGGGAGACAGTTGCTATACAGGTATAAATTGCAAATCAAATAATCAGCAAACTAATTAGGAGCAAGTGCTAAGGAAAAAAATATCGGGCAAAGAAGGAGACCTATAAAATCTTGGGAAGAGGTGGTTAAGTTTTTATGTACATTGGTCAGGGAAGGTTACCAGTCCCTGATCTTTGACTTTGATTGACAGAATTTTCAAATTTATGGCTTTCTAGAAATAGGGTGTGCTAGTGAATGATTACTTTTCCTACTGAAACACATTTCATTCTGGGTTTCAGTTTTCTAGGAACCGGAAAGGTCAATACTTATAGCTTATAGTTTTATAATTTGCATCAATATGTTAAAAGCCTTTATAGTGGCCAATTCCCTCAATCCGCTGTACTATCCAGGATATTATGGTGAAGATTCAATACATTGGTTTTAGGAGCAAGGACAAAGAGTGCAATCAGATGGATGTAAAGAGAAGAAGAGTAGTAAAGAGGTATTTTAGAATCACAAATGATCAATTTGCTCTTCCTGAGTCATTCACTGTTTGATCTACAGAATTTTCAAGGGGTAGGATTTTAAATAAATGCCATTATATATGAGAAATTCAGCCTAATTTGGATTATTATAATTTTTAAAGTAATCTCTATGCCCAACATGGGGCTCAAACTCATGACCCTGAGATCAAGAGTAGCACACTCCACCAACTGAGCCAGCCAGGTTCCCTTGGATCATCATCATAATTATTATTTTTAATGTTTACTCATTTTTGAGAAAGAGAGCACGAATGGGGAAGGGGAAGAGAGAGAGGGGGACAGAGGATCTGAAGCAGGCTCCGCACTGACAGCAGAGAGCCGGATGTGGAGCTCGAACTCACAAACCGTGAGATCATGACCTGAGCCAAAGTTGGACGCTTAACCGACTGAGTCACCCAGGTGCCCCATGGATTATAATTATTTTTAATAATGATTTTTATAAATATAGTGATAATAAAACAAGTAAAAAACTAATATTGGGCTTATTTTATCCTGATGTTGACAAACATACAATTTCTGAGGTGGATTGTTTTGAAGAGAAGCTCCATCATCTAACTGATTGTCATCTAGGAAACTTGGCTATTTGGAGAATGGATGTTTGAGGCTGTAATTTTCAAGATAATATAATTAAGAGATACTGAACATACTTGGCCACTATGAAAATCATGCATTGACCAAAAGAGGGTAAATGACTTTTTATGTTGCTTTTGGAGCTACAGAAACTGACATCTGGGCTTCCAAAATCCATTTGGAATAAATGGCTTCCATTAATCAGTGAACTGGATGCTGGGCAGCCCATCTATTTGAATCTCTGCCATTGACAGAGAATATGAATATAAAGGAGTTTTGAAGGGTAAACACTCCTTCCTTCTCTTCAGAAAACTTTTAATAATATGGAGACACTCTGTTTGAGCTTATGGTACTTAGTCAACCAAAATGGAATAATCAGTTCCCTAAATTTGATGGGAAATGTCATCCATAACTCACAACCCATGGCTTTCAAAGGCCATAAGCAAAGTGGGTTATTAAGAATCTTTTATTCAGAAGAAAAGTGATGGTCATTTCATGGAGAGTAAGATTCATATTTATAAACATATGCAGGAGGGAAGACAGATCATTCTGAGAGTAAGCATTCTCCACGGAGCCCTTATCTGGGTTTTCTGTATTTGCTTGATTGCCTTTGTAATAGATAAGTTTAGGTCATCAATTAAAAGTTCAGTGCTTTTCAAAACAAGTCAGAAGTGGCAGGTCTTGAGGATTTATAGGAGCAAGCATCTGACTATTGGTATCCGTTTCCCCAATTAGATGTCAGAAGAGCTTCACTATGCAACTACGCCCTCTAGTGTTTCCTGTTAACTCCACTTGTGTTCTTGAAACGGATCTCAGTGCACAGACCTTAGACATGTTTCTCTACCTTTTCATCTTGTTTGAAAATAAATTTGGGCCAGTTTCCATTTACTTAAAAGGCTTTGGCACCTGGTGTTGTTCGCCCAACTTGTTTCGAAAAAGGGGCTCCTTTCTCTGTTCGATCTTGATCAAATAACCATTTCTACATTTCTGTTTTCTTTCTTTCTTTCTTTCTTTCTTTCTTTCTTTCTTTCTTTCTTTCTTTCTTTCTTTCTTTCTTTCTTTCTTTCTTTCTTTCTTTCTTTCTTTTTCCTTGACACTTTTCAATTTGGGGGAGTTAATCTTTACTCTGTTCAGAGATTTTGGAATAGCTACTTCTTGAACAGTGGAAGAGTGTGAAGTATGTGAACCCAAGCAGAATGTGAAATCCATTTAAAGTTATTTTAGGGGGTGCCTCACATTTTGATTGCCTTGACTATCTGGGCACAACAACTTGAAATGGAAGATAATTATAGCGCCTAGTGGTCCCTGCCAGAATATTTGCACTATATCCACAATCAAGTATTTTCGATACTTTTGTCAATAAGACAAAAAACCTCTTTTTTGGATTCATCCGTATTTGGAGCAGTTTTGTTATTTGAAACCCAGTCATTGCATTTTGGCTTGTTGTTGCTGCTGTTGTTTGGCTTTAGTTTTTGTTTGTTTGTTTGTTTGTTTGTTTGTTTCAAGGGCCTTTTACTTTTCTCTGGGCAGCATTTTAAAAGAGAATTAGACAAGAAGCAATTTTCTTGATGTAAAACTTATGAACTATATTTGAAAATGAGGTTTTTAATTACTACTGATTGTTTTACTAATGGCAAGCAATCTTGCTTGAGGGAGAAAATTTTTCCAAGCAGCTTGAGTTCTTAGTTAACAACCAGTGGAACTGTAATTAAGCAGTAACTAGGCACCGGGCATCTCCTGAGGTTCGTCATGGCGGGGAGGGGATGTGGAGGATGATTCTCTCTGGCTGGTTGTGAATCCCCAGGAAACGCTCTGTTACCCTGGAAATAACAAAGAAATAGAGCAAGGAAAAAGGAGAGATAAGTAGAATTTTTCTCTTTCTAAATGGGAAATATAATTTCGCTTTAGAGGTATGGGCGTTTCAAGCACACTAATAGTGTGCATTAGAACAAATAGTATTTGTCTGAACTCACATGCATACCCTTTCCAGATCAAGGAGGCCACAGTTACTCTTGTCTTGATGCAGAGAAAATATGACCTATTTGTTACTGAAAATAAACAGTATATAAATACTCAAAGAACTTGGTTTGTAACACTTCCCCTGCCTTCTGTATTGAGTAACTCATTTATCAAATAGTACATGAGAATATGGCAAGAGGTACAAAGAATGTTATGTTCTGTCAGAGAAAACCATTTAAACTGTGGTTTCCAAGAGCCATAGGTGGGGCCGGGGCCTGTAGGAATATGAAGCTTCTGTTAGATGATGATGGGGGCCATAACAGTCATTAAATATATTTTACATAGGGTTACAGTGTGTGTGTGTGTGGGGGGGGGGTTAAGTGAAGAAAAAAACATAAATAAAAACAATATCTTTTACATAAAAATGTACATGTAGTACCTCTGCCTTACCAAAACCTGAAATGTATTTCTAGGCCAAAATAAGTTTCAGAGAATATTTAAAAAGCTAAGCACGATAATAATTGCATACATTAGCATGGTTAATTCATAGCCGGATATCTTGGTAGCTAGTGTGTATTTTAGTTTGGCCACCTAGAAAAATATTCTTCATCAGATTTTGGGACAGTAAGAAAAATGATTTATATTATTTATTAAGTGCCTTTTTTTTTTCTCTCAGCTGCAAACGATAGGGTACTAAATGACAAACACAGTAAATTAAAATTGTCTTGCATGGTCAATGACATGTTTTCAGCAGCTAAACCTTGAGCAAATGCTGAGCATATTAATTTTTATGGCAAAGGGTTGGTACAAAACTGGGACAGTTTTCAATAACATAGCATAAAGTTTCACTGCGAGTAAGGAGAGAAACATTTACACTGATAATGTATCTGCATTGCATGTTCTGTATTAAAACCATTGCCTAGCAGCTCACATAAGATTGCTATTCCCATAAAGGACTGAGAGAATACTAGCCATTGTTGAAGGCGGTTTTCGTTTGTCATTTGAAGGCAAGACCCCTACTACAGATAAGGTGCTAACTATACATGGGTAACAGTGGTATGACATGAAAAGTAATACAAAGCTCCTTGTCAAGTATGGGTCTGAATTTGTCTAGCACTGTAGATGTGAGAGAGCTCACTTCTCAGATGCTATCAGAGTCTGATAATGGAATTTCTTCTAGATGTCCGATCAGAACCGAACAGTGCCTGCAAAGTGACGATGCCATCATCAAATTATACAATTATTGTCTTTTAACTGTATATATACAGTGAATCCATTCAGAGCTCAGCACAACAGAGAGATGGCTTTATTCACTTCCAGATACTTATGGATTAAAGCTAACTTGATTGCAAAGCAAACAGCTATGGAAAGTGATGTGGATTAGACAAGTGTTTACTTAAGCGGATCCCAACATGTCATTTCCAGGACTGAAAATATCTTAAGTATGGTTGTTGACAGCGATCTGGAGTAGGAGGTTAAGAGTTATGTTTGGGCACCTCCCTGTGTACACACTTTCTCAGGCTGACCATGGCTGATGAGAAAACATGGTTTGGGAAACAAGCATTTGTTGTCGCACTACAATCCCTATTTCTAGAGACCCTTCCTGATAATAGCCACCATTTATGGAGCACTTATGCAGCAAGCAGTTTGCAAAGTGCTTAAGAGGCATTGCCCCGTTTCGTTCTCAAGCTGCTATACCAACGAGTAGTCTAGAAAAATGTGTCTTACTCTGAGGTGCTTCAGTTTAAGTTGTGCCAAGATTTACAGGATTAAATTTGAATCAGTTTGGGAAAATGGAAAGAACGCTTCCTGATAGGGAGCCTGATCCTAGTTCATGAGCCACCACAAATCACTATGGGATTTGGGTTAAGTCTAATAATTTACTAAACTGTTTTGAACTACACAAATAATTCAGGAAAATGTAATGTAGTTAAAATGTATGTTAAAATTTAAATGATTCAGGTAGTATAGAAACCAGTGGAATAAAAATGAATAATCTCTCCTTTTGTTTACCTCCCAAGCCCCACCCCCATTACCCCAATCCAAGTGTTCACTGATGAGACTGTCACCTTCTAAGACTTTCTGAATAATGTATTATTTTCATATGTACAAATTCTGTGTATTTATAGTATTTCTCTTTCCTGCTACCTGCCTTGTTTGCAGTTTCTTTCATTTGACAGTGTTTTGACCCTGTATTATTTTTTTAACTGATGTATATATTCTTCAGAATGAATCTAACAATTTATTTAACAGTTTTCCTGTTGAGGGACAGTTAGTTAGTTTATAAATTTTCGCTGTTGTAAAATGGCGGCAGTGAACTCTATACACTCACGTTGGGTGTATTACTGTAAGGTTGTGTCAGATGTAGAAATGTTGGATTATAGAGTGTCCACCATTAAATTTTTGATAGATATTTCCAAATTGCCCACAATCAGCACTGAATGAATATGATTCTCCATTAGCATTGTAGGACAGCGGTCATTTCCCCTATTCTGACCAACATAGGAAATTACCAATTATTAATTATGAATAAATTAATTATTAATGTTGCAGGAAAGTGATACTTTGTTATTTTGATTTGCATGTCCCTGATTACTAGTGAGATGGAACATCGCTTTCTATGTTTATTGATCGTTGGTATTTCTCTGTGCTTGTGAATTATATGTTCATATCCTTTGTTTTTATTGACGTTAAGCTTATTAATTTAAAAAAAATGTATTTACATCACTACATTTTTTTCCTTTTTTTTTTTGGCCAGCTCAATCCGTCAGTTTCTGTAACATAGCTTACAATCTAACTGGCAGATAGACATTAACAAATCATCATGCAATTAATTTTTCAACTTTTTATGAGGATTACCTTTGTGTTTCTGATTTCTTGCTTAATTGCCTTGTGATTAGAAAACATAGTGGGGAAGAATTCATTCTTTCAGTGTTTGCTGAGACTTGAATTTTGACCAAGTATGTGTCCCGTGTGCTGGAAAAGAATGTGTTTTGTCCAGTTGTTGGATGCAGTTCCTCGGGTTTAATTGGATTGTCCAGTAGGGCTTTGCTCCACCCTTTCCAGAATTCTTGGAGTTCTTACCTAAGGTGAAACCCACAGACTTTTTGGACAAGGAGCTACAGAAAGCCCCTTGCATTACTTCCTAACCATGTCAGATAAGATCTGCTGTAGGTGCCCATGGTGGCTGTGATGCCAGTGGTGGCTATCTAAAAAATCTGCAACTCAGAAGAGACAGGCATTTCTTTTTTCATAAAAGTATCAGGTAAGATGCTCCTGGGCTGTGAAGGTCATGCGTCAGAGTCCAGGTTCTTCCCCTCTCATTGTCCTGACATATGCGACCTCCATTTCCAAGTTCATCTTCTTGCCCAGAACGACTGTTTCACCTCCAGACGTTGCTGGATTGTGCCAACTGGGAGCCAGGAAAAAGAAAGCTAAGCACATCCCTCTAGAAATGTCTTAAAAGTGTCTAGAAGCCATCTCCCAGAAGTCGTGCACAGCACATCAGACTATGCTCCGTGCCTACGGGACAGATGGCCATATGACTAAGTATGATCACATTTAACTTCAAGACGAGCTAGGAAATGTGTGGCGTTCATTCTGGCCAGCCTGTGACCAACTGAATTTTGGGAATTCTTAAACAAGAAAGGAATGCATGGGTACTGAGCAACAGTTACCAGTCTCTGACATAACCAGTTCTTTCAACTATATATCCGTCCATTAATAGCCAATATATTGAATACAAGCGTCTTGAAGTGTAAAGAATATCACACTTAATGTTGGGTGCAGTCTTTGCTCAAACACTTAGACTTTCCCCTTTCCGCGTCCTAAAACACAACTCTGAGCGTGCTTCTTGGGAGCCCTTCCAGGAGCTCCTGGTTGCCTACAGAGTGCCGTGCATGCTCCCAGCATGGTGGTCAGGTCTTATTCAAGCTAGCGACATCTAAGCTACCAAATGTACGCCTCCTTCAGTGCTTCCGATAACCCGTGATCCTGCCAAAGAGTTATCCTTGTTTTTCTAGCACAACCCACAAGTCCTGTCTTAGTTCCCGAGCTGAAAGCACTCCTTTCCCATCTAGAAACGCCCTTTCTCTCTTTTCTACATGGAGAAGGTCCCTCTGGCTTTCCAAGTCTAATCTAAAAGCCACTTGTCGACCAAGACATCTTTGAACACTGCAGCACGTGTGTGATCTTCTCCTCCTTGCAACTGCCATGGTACTTTATCTTTTCTGCGCTTCTGTCATTGCGCACACATTTTTATCTTGGCGCTCAAGGGCAGGACTGGTCCCTGACTTAGTATTCCACCCGCCACAGTGCCCAGCCATGTGTATAACATTGGACAATGCATCGAGAAAGGAAATTAAGTGGATGATCGACTGCTTGTAAAATGTGTGCATTTAGTGTCATAGTATTTATTTTATACAATCTGAATGATCGTGCTACGTTAACGTAACTTATGCTCTGTGTGGTCCAAATGACACGGTTGCTGCGTTATCATTGTAATAAACTGAGAGATGCATTTAGTGTGAATATAGCATAACCAGCTGCAGGTGGCGAGAGAAAACACGATACCACTTACTGGCATATCTTAATATTTTAACAGACCCGTTCTTAGCCAAATAGAGGAAGCAGAATTTAGAAACTGTGCCAATTCCTGCAATTGGATCCATCAGGGGACACTTTATGTCATCAGCTTTGGGACGGTGTGATGAAACTTCCTGGGCTCCGTTTGTGTCTCTGATTGAGGGGAAGAAATGGATCTCTGATTTTGCTGTGAGAGCTGTTTGTAGGCAGTCTCTTCTCTTGTGGCTTTATACCTATCTCTTCTCGATCGGGATTTCTTTGTATTGGACTGGGTCCTGCCAGAATTTGGCTTAGTTTCTTTAAGATGAATTAACAAACGGGGCTTGATACGGTTTGTGACACGGCCCTTGATAACACTTACTGTTCTTGTGTCATAGATACACTTGGAAGGTGCGTTTGACCTATATCTCTCCACGCTGGGCCAGAAGCTTGGAACAGCTCTCATGTTTGGACAAAAACTGAAAAATTTCTTCGTGATACAGAAGGAGGGGGGCAGGTAGACACTGTGTGGTTTGCATCACAGCCATTACAAGCCTATTTATCTCCGTGTATTCATCTTAATAGATGCACAAAAAACGCACTTGGTGAAAGTCATTTATTTAGAACCGTAAGCAAAATATAAACAAAAATATAAAGCTCAACTAAAACCCTTTTCATGCTTAATGAGTGAGATACTGGAAATACAGCTGTCACGCGTTATCTGAGGTTGTTCTGGAAGTACTTAACTAACGCAGTTACCTTTTCCTCCCACTGACCATCAGCAAAACAACTACACTTTGCCTTCACCCAAAAATGATGACACTGAAAAAAATCCCCAAAAAGCCAGTATTATTTTGTTTACATTCCTTTGGCTAATGGGGAGATTAGGTATCTCTTCATGTGTTCTATTGGCAATGTTCGGAGCGAGATATGAAGTGTTTACTTGTGGCAGTAACTGGAGACGTGGAAGAAAGAATTCTATTGGCTTTCTCTTAGCGATATTGGCTTTCGCTAGCTCCCATCCCTCTTCCCCCCTCTCCAACACATAGGCTCCCAAGGTGGAGACGCAAGCATGTCGGCTGCCAGGCTTTTGTCCTTCTAGGAAACAAAATAATGAGTCAGTCTCAAAGAGTGGGATATGGTGGGGGAGTGGTTCTGGGAAAAGGATTTGGGGCCTATAAACTGATACTCTGTTTCTGGAGAGTGGTCTGGACATGTTTCTCTGAATATAAAACAAAACGTGTTCAACTCTTTGCCTTGGCAATCCTACCTTAAGAGGTTTACCGTAAGGATATCATTATAGGAGTCTGAGATGATGGACGTATGAGGATATTGGTTGCAGCCTGGTTTGTGAGAGAGAAGTATTGAAAAAGACCTAAATGCTGATCCACAAGGCCTGATGCACGGTTATGTAAATGATGCCACCCCAATGCAGTGGAGTGCTAGGAAGCCAATGAAATGTGTTGACTTGGAAAAATTTTCCACAACCTGTTACTGAGGACAAAGGGCAGGTTACAGAACATGCGTGTGTTCTAATTCCACTTAGTAGCTGAATAGATAGATAGACCTCTATCTATATATCTGAACATATCTGTGAATGTATAATTATACCTAGAAAAAAATTACTAGAATATGGACACTGGTCATTGAAATCCAGCTGGGAAGACACATGTAAAAGAGAAGCTCTTGGGGACTAACTTGGGGGAGATACTTACAATGACTGAAGGTCACAGGGTTTCAGAGAAGGGAAAGGTCAGCGGCGCAAGAGAGACCAAAGAGGGTCTTACACGGTGGGAAGCAGTTGGGTTGGTTCGTTCGCCAGAGTCAGGGGTTGATTGGGTGGAGAGGCAGGAGCAGGATTACGGGCAAGAGGGACGGCATTCACCCTACAATATTTGCGCACAGCAGCGAGGCGGACCCTGGGAATCACATGTAAGCTATAGCTCCCAGACTAGAGGGGCGTACAGCCCACTGGGGGATAAAAACACATAAATTACAACCCAGTGTGGATTGTCCTGTCTGCACTGTGAGAGTACTAAAAAATGGTACCTGCTTAAGCCTTGAATGTGGTGAACAGGGGTAGACGATGAGGGGACTGCCTGAGGGAAGTTTCTAGAAGAGGTGAGGGTGAGTTGAAAGTCAGCAGGCGTTAACTCTGGGGAGAGTAAATACTGGAGGCAAACGTGAATGCTTATCTCCAATACGAATGCTTACCTCAGACTTGACCGTTACGCTGTACAAAAGGCCATCCGCAGCTCACTAACAGGTAATGTGTTGAACCTGTTTGGGAACAGCGCTCCTTTTTCACTCACAGAGCCCGTGTGGGTTTCTCTGGCTTGTCCACTGAGGCCATTTTGCCTGGATGCTGAGCACCGCATATGGAGCTGCTTAGGTGGACTGATTTCTGGGTCCGGGGAGGGGCGGAACATCTGTCTCCCCATTTCACCTCCACTCCAGCTCTGTGACAGGCACGGGCACAGGGCAGGGTGAAGAATTTGGGCCACATGCGGCAGGAGGCCCTGGGTCATGGGGCATGTGTCTATATAGCTTTCGTGGAGACTACTAAAAAGCTTCCAAGGACTTGTACCAACTGATCCTCCCACCAGGAGTATAAGAGAGTGCTTCCGTATCTTCACCGGGAAGCATAAGGGCAGAGGACCGTTTCCTCTTCTCAGCTTTCCATCGCCTTTTGTCTTCATTTCATTTGGACCCTAGGTCTTTAAAACGAGAGGTACTAGTGACTTTCTGGAAAAACTCCCCTTAAATTTCAAAAGAAAGCCTTGGACATTGAGGTCAGCCGGGGCTTGGGGGAGGAGTGGAGCTGGGCGGGCAGCACAGAGCAGTGCTGGGGGGCGGGTGGGAGACTGGGAGGGTGCCGGGTGGTGACGGTGGTGGTAAGGAGGGCTCTGGGTGAAGAGATGGGAGGGGCTGCTAGCAGGGTGCCTGGGTGATGGCTGGGGAAGAATCGGTAGGTGGAGGTGGGGAACAGGTCCTGGAAGGACGGGGTGCTTATTTCCCCTTCCCCAGACTCACCATTGCTCACATGCTTTTGGACAAGGGTCAGTACTGATTAGAGTCGGACGTTGGTGCCAGGGGTAGGGAAAGAGTGTCAAATATTAGTGAGTATGTGTACCAGTGAGGAATAAAGGAAAGAGAGGAAAATCCCACGTAGACACTGAATTTGTTGAATTTCTGGGTAGCCATTCTTTTGTAAGGGGAATGGAATCATCTATCTATCTATCTATCTATCTGTGTGTGTGTGTGTGTGTGTATATATATATATATAAATTTAACATGTGTGTATGTGTGTGTACATATATTAATTTAATACCACAACGACACAAAAACTAAATTCATGTCCTCTGTTTCCTAACAGTGCTCTTACTTCATACTCTGATTATTAGATCTGCTGTTGATTGCACTTCTCCTCCAATTTTTCCTCAATATTCCCTAAAGTGTACAATATAAACCAGGAGCAGAAGATGAAGAAAAACTCACTTTATAGACATTTCCTCATGGGCGAGTGTGCACTACGTGGCCTTGCAGGTGGTGTAGAGATTTCCTGGAATATACAGTTGTATAAACCATATAACCTGGGCCCTGCAGCTTATTCAGTGTATTCCTGGGTGCTCGTTGAATGCGTATCGTGTTCCAGACACAGACAACGAGCCCACATACCTGCAAACCAGTGTGCAGAGTGATCGGAATGGTTATGTGTGCCACACCATGTTTACTTAGCAAAGACGGGTCCAGTAGACTCTTTGTTCTCCTCTGAGATAATTGGGGACTGATTCATGGTCGTTCAACGTACACATTAAAGACCTTCTAGATCAGCCCTCTTTTCTAAAAGGAGAGAGGGGGTAGCCAAGCTCCTCGAGACAATTAGTGACTGAGCCCTGTCTAGAACCAGGGCCCCCTCCTTCTGCCAAGAAGCTTTGTGGGCAGGGGCATGGTTTACTAAGCCCATAGGTCAGGTTTTGAGTCTCCGCATTTACTGGCCTTGTAATGTTGGGCCTGCTTTTTAACCTCTCAGTGCCCCAGTTTTCTCAACTGTCAAAAGGGGATAATAATAGCAGTAACTGTGTCACAGGGTTTCGGAGGATCAAATGAGAACATGCACGCGATACACTTGGCCGAATGACACATGGAGTAAACGCTCCATAAATATCAGCTGTCGTTAGCGGTGTTTTTAAATGAAGGGTTTTATAGTTGAAGGCAGAGAAAGACTAAGTACCGATTCAAGGTGTTCTTGAAAGTCCCCATAGACTGACCAGTGAAAACCTGTTCTTTTGTGACTGCCCTACTTTAAACGCAGGCCCCCCAAACAAGGCATCTACCATGACATCAAACGAAAGGGAGTTCTTTGAAACATTACTTGCTTTGGGAAAACCGATCAAAGGACTACTGAGATACTTCAGGATTTCCACTTAGGTACACTTGAACACAGTGAGCAGATTCTGCCTCTGTTTCAGTGTCTGTCTGCCTCTCTCTCAATGTTTTTCAGATTTTTAGCACAGAATAGCTGAGCTAGAATTTCCAGTTATCCGGTCTCCTACAGAGTACTATAATGGAAGGCGAGAGCCGTACTGCTTAGAAAATGTGGCAGCGACAGCCTGTATTTCTGCACTGGCTGGCTTGTTTTAAAATTGTTACCGCAGAGGGGCGCCTGGGTGGTTCCGTTGGTTGAGTATCTGACTTCGGCTCAGGTCATGATCTCACGGTTCTTCATGGGGTCGGGCCCCGCATCAGGCTTGCTGTTGTCAGCACAGAGCCCATTTCTGATCCTTTGTCCCCCAAATCTCTCGCCACCCCCCCTTTTCAAATATAAATTTAAAAATTTTTTTTAATTGTTATAGCAGAAAGCTACATTGAAATTATTGATGATCCTCCTGTTTAGCTCTTGTGCCACAAACTTAAAACCTTGGAAACAGCCAACTCCAAAGAATTTCTCCTGCTTCTCACAATCCTTCAAATCAGAACTTTGGATTCCTTTTAGATTTTTAGCTGTTTAAGCTGTAGGTACCCTAGTCATCACATACTCCAAACCCCCACGACCATAAAGCTGGCGGAGTGAGCCTCAAAATCCTGGTTCCTGGGGTCCAGGGGTCACTTTACCCTTCTCCAAGTGGTGGTAAACCAGAGAGAGTTCTCTAGTTCTGAGCTGACTTCTTTCTGTCTCAACAAGAATACTCTTTTTGAAACTTTCAACCATCAAAGCTAAAGAGACAAAATAGAATGCTGTTAGCAAATGAAAGGTTTTGCTTAACTATACCTTGTTTTTTCTTATTTGTGATCTTAACTGATGAATAGCAGGCCTCAACTTCCAGGAGTTGGAATGATTTGGTAAATATAAAGAAAGCCACTGTGAGAGGTCCCCGGGAACACTGCCTAGCCCTTTGTTTTGAAAAGATAGAAATAAATTGAGTCTTGACATTTTGACAGTGAGATTAACAACATCATCACCTGCTTATGATTAGGGAGGTTGACCTTATGTTCCAATTCTTTTGGTTATTTACAAACTGAAGAAATTTTCTGCTGTTCTTAAAAGAGAGCCCCATTTATGAAATTGGAGGGAATGTTAATTGAATTTAGATATAAGAGATCTGAAATGCTTCCACACAGAACCCTCTTAAAATCCCAGGGCAGGGGCGCCTGGGTGGCTCAGTCGGTTAAGCGTCCGGCTTCGGCTCAGGTCATGATCTCACGGTCCGTGAGTTCGAGCCCCGCGTCGGGCTCTGTGCTGACGGCTCAGAGCCTGGAGCCTGTTTCGGATTCTGTGTCTCCCTCTCTCTCTGACCCTCCCCCGTTCATGCTCTGTCTCTCTCTGTCTCAAAAATAAATAAACATTAAAAAAAAAAAATCCCAGGGCATAGTAAAGGTAAAATTGTATATATACTATTATTTCCCTTGGACAAATATGGATAAATCTTGTCTAGAAACGGAAGGGCATTCATTACTAGGTCACGCATCCGGGGGTCATGTACCGCATGAATATTAAAATCTGGAGATAGTGATTTGGTGAAAAGCAGCACCAGTGACATTCATGAGGAAGAAAAAAAAAACATCTTTCTGCATTTATTTGGTTGACAGCTTGTTCTGGAATGGGGAAAAATGGATATGGTTATATTTTTTCCCAAATGCATTTCTCCCAGTATTGACAAACTGGTCTTTTCAACACATGAATCATTTTATATAGCATAATAGTGTTTGGTTCTGTATTCTAAAAGTACTTTTTCTTTCACAAAGACCTGTATTGGTCAGTTTGAGCTGCTGTAATCAAACACACAGATCAGGTGGCTTAAGGGACAGAAATTTGTATCTTACAGCTCTAGAGGCTGGGAAGTGCAGCTCAAGGTGCCGACTGATTCAGTTCCTGGTGGGGCTCTCTTCCTGGCTTGCAGAGGTCCGCCTTCTTTCTGTGTTCTCCACTGAAGACTACCTTCTAATAAGGCCACGTTCCTCTCGGATTAGGGCCCTGTCCTTATGACCTTTAATCTTAATGCCTCGTAAAGATCTTATTTCCAAGTACAAGTCTCACTGGCGATTAGGGCTTGAACCATGAATTTTGTGTGGGACACAATTCAGTCCACGGCAAGAACTTTCTGCTGGATTGAAATGGACACCTACAAAACAAAAGCATTTTAGTTGGCGATTTCGTTGAAAGCCTGGCAAGGGTACTAGGATTCAGTTTATATGTTCCATCCAGGTGTCTTGGTGAAGAGTGAGCTGTCTAACATTCCTTGGGCATGATGAAAAAAAAATCCAGGAAATTTTGCTTTGCCCTTGATTTATGGGCCTTTCCCAACTGAGTTCACTTCTTTGTCCTTAAACATTATTCCAGGTAGCGTTGTAGGTTACTTCAGCACTGTTGATACATCAACATCATTGGATGGGTGGGTCAGCTCTTCCCAGAAAAGAGAGAGTGGAGGTCGAGGGTGGGAGTCAGGAAAGAGACCTCGTTTAGGGTCCTGTGAGGCAGAGCTGGCCAGATAGTGATGGAGTCCTGTCCTTGGCTGTCTGGTGGCAGCAAAAACAGATACCACCAGGGCACAAAGGAGGGCAAGAAGAAGATGAAAGTCAGGACCGATCTGGAATTTAAGGATATAGAAACAAAAACCACACCACCACATAACTTACCAGTTATTTATTCCAGCCCTACAAAATGCTTGCAATGAAAGCAATTAGTTTCGTTTTGGGGGTGCATGCCTGGGTAGAGCATGTGACTCTCATTCTTGGGGTTGTAAGTTCGAGCTTCACGTTGGGTGTAGAGGTTGCTTAAAAATAAAATCTTCGACAAAGAGAAAGCAGTTAGCTCAGGTTTTCCAGTTGTGAGTGCTCTTTGACATTTTGATAAACTTTTAATTTTAGAACGGATTTTTTTAAGTGTATTTAGTTGTTTTGAGAGAGAGAGCACAAGTGGGAGAGGGGCAGAGAGAGAGAGAGAGAGAGAGAGAGAGAGAGAAGAGAGAATGAGAGAGAGAATCTCGAGCAAGCTCCACGCTGTCAGCACAGAGCCCGACACGAGACTCGAACTCACGCACCATGAGATCATGACCTGAGCTGAAATCGAGAGTTGGAAGCTTAACCAACTGAACCACCCAGGTGCTCCTAATTTTAGAATAGTTTTATGTTTACTGAAGAGACACAGAGTTAGTACAGAGAGTTCTTGCACACCCCACACCCAGCTTTCCTTGTTAAACATCTTATATGGCTCTGGTACACCTGTCACAACTAAGAAAGAAACGCTGGCACGTTATTATTGACGAAGCTTCACATTTTACCAAAATCCCAATAGTTTTCTCTTAACAGTCTTTTTCTGTTCCAAGGTCCTCTCTGGGACACCAAATTGTGTCTAGTTGCTGTCTCCCCTCAGGATCCTCTCGGCTGTGACCGTTTCCAGACTTTGCCTATTTCTGATGACCTTGACAAATTATGGATTCTTTATCAGGTGACTCCTCGTATGCCTCTTCACTTAAGTTTGCCTGATTTTCTTCTCTTAGGTAGACCAAGATTGTGGGTTGTTTTTGTTTTTGTTTTTTGTGGGGAAGACCCCATAGGTGAAGTGGCATGGTCATTGCCTCGTATGAGGGCGCGTGTGTCAGCACGACTTATCACGGTTGATGGTGACCTCGCTTGCTTGGCTCGAGGTCACGTTTGTCACGTTTCTCCACGGTAAAGTTACTCTCTCCTCTCTCCCCACTCCATGATAAACTGTTCGAAAACAAGTCAGTAGGTACGGCCCACACTCAAAGAGTGGAAGATCTTGAACTTTTTAAACTGAACATATTTAACTTTCTTCTGTCGACCTGCAACACTTAAGTGCATCTCAGTTCTAACACTTAACTCTAACGGGAAGGTTTTGTCTAGGCATTTTCTCACAAGCTCCACGGACCATCTTTTTTTCTTTTTTCCCTCATTTCTGTCAGCTGTCACTCTTAATTGTGCAGGTTTTCTGCTGTGTGCACATGACATTTAAAATCTAGATTAAGGCTGAAAAAGTTAGTCAGCTATCCCCACGTTCCCACTTAATGTAAATGTTTCCCTAATAGGCTAAAAATTCAAATAACGAACTAAAAAGCATTTCTTAATCACACTGCTTGGCATTGCTAAGTGATATACTTACTCTGGCACCATGAATGCCTCACTATGCTATTAAGCAAGGATGTAATTTCACTGGCTGTGGAGCCATGTGACCCATTTGAGCATTCCTCTGTGTGCTCGATAAACAGATTGCAATATGTTGCTTTGATTAAGAATCAAAACTCGCGCTTTAACTAAAAGCTAAAACCCCCAAGTCAATCAAGCAGGCCGATGGAGAAACAAGAGGTAGGATTATGGGATAAAGAGGAGAGAGGGTCAGTGAGCATACATTTAACAGTCAGTAGAGGAGAACGAAGGCAGAAGGCAAGGAGTGTGTGGGTGATGCTGTTGGAAAGCAGCCTGTGATGGGGAGACGGTAAGCACCCACTGGTGGTTGTCCATTGAGGTGGATGGGACGCTGGGAGAGGTTATATGATCTGGGCATCATGCAGCAAGTGGATAAAATTCCATTTTTTTTTTTTTTTAAATTTTTTTTCAACGTTTTTTTTTTAATTTTATTTTTGGGACAGAGAGAGAGCATGAACGGGGGAGGGGCAGAGAGAGAGGGAGACACAGAATCGGAAACAGGCTCCAGGCTCCGAGCCATCAGCCCAGAGCCTGACGCGGGGCTCGAACTCACGGACTGCGAGATCGTGACCTGGCTGAAGTCGGACGCTTAACC
Source organism: Neofelis nebulosa (assembly GCF_028018385.1). Classification (NCBI taxonomy): domain Eukaryota; kingdom Metazoa; phylum Chordata; class Mammalia; order Carnivora; family Felidae; genus Neofelis; species Neofelis nebulosa. Next base: position 13,202,555 of record NC_080782.1, on the reverse strand, counting down.
GACTGCGCCACCCAGGCGCCCCTAAAATTCCATTTTAAAGAGCACGGATGGTCACTTTAACGAATATCCAGAGAGAATTCGAGAACATATTCTCAACGTCTGCATTTACCAACCTCATTGGTTGAAAAATAATAACGAGAAATAATAATGAACATCTGCGTCTCGCTTTTCCATGTATAAAGTGCTTTCGCACGCATTAGTTCATTAATCCCTTATGAAGAATCCGAGGTGTTAATTTTGTCATCATCCCATTTTGCACATGGGTCCGTTGAGACTTGAGGAGGTCTCACTTGTTCAGGGATAAAGAACCAGGAATTCCGCTTTCTTTCAGTTCAAGTTTCGGTTATAAGAGAGGGAGCCCCCTTCCCTGCTGAGCCTGGGGGAGTCATGCAAATGTGAATCTACCACCGTCCATTTAAATAAAACTGCCTCTGGAAGCCCGTGAGTATTTTGAAGAGATTTTGCTATCAGGATGTCTAAGGAGGGTCTCTTATTTTGGCGGAGGGGGTGCTAACTTAAACCGAGGCCTGAGGATTATGACCGCACCTTGAACTCATTGCCCTGGGTCTGGACAAAACTCCCAAATGCTTGCCTCTCTCTTTGGCCTTGCTCTATTTTGTAATCAGTCTCTCTGGTTTAGGTAAAAAGACTACATTTTAGTTGAGGAGAAATGCCGCGTTCCTTGGAACGCTAACCGGGGCCTGGCTCTTGGGTGGGACAGTTTTCTTCCACGGGCACATTCTTTTAGGTTAGCTGCTTGAGAGATCAACCGAACCTTCAGAGGAATAGGGCAGAGCAAGTTCATTTCAGAGGGGCGATCGTCAACATTCAGTGGCACGGTGAGCCAGCTCCTGGAAGGTGACGAGGTGGCACAGAGCAGCCGAATTGCCATAATCTAGGGTGTTGTTGGAGAGACGGGGAATGCCTGGGAAATAGAAGCAGAGGGCAGGGCAAGACGTGTCTTCCCATCCGCTGTCCTCTGCCACCCAGGTCCCGCCTCCTTGCCTGATTCCATATCCATGGTGTCCTGTCACCCTTCTCTTCCCTCTGCTGTCTCAGGAGTCCGAAACAGAGAAAGAACAAAGGGGCAAGCTAGATGAGCTTTGAATAGGATGAAGGTCCAAGGACAGAGAGGGCAACTACGCAACACAGAAAGGAGAAAGGAGGACACAGGGGCATAGGGTGTTTAGCCCCTGTTAAGGTCTGACGCTATTTGCCTGTACACATTAGCAGGTAACCTGCACAAAGTGCTTCCTTTTGAATGGTGTTACCAGTGGAGAGGAAGTCAGGGTCATGGGAGCAGTGATGGCTGTAGGCAGTGTGAATCCTCAGGGCCCGACCAGGCTGCACTCTTGGACGCTACAGTGTATTTTGTCATGTGGTCACCTTTTGAGCCATCTACTTGGCTTAACGCACCGTTGAGGCCAGAAGAGAGATTTTTGAAATCTGTCCCGAAGGTCCTAGAGTGGAATTACTTTTAATGTCCTTGAAAGTGACAAGTCAAGTGAGCTCGAGGGGAGGAGATGACGACGTAGATTCGTACTTAGGTTGAGCAGGAAACCATGCTAGGATTTGTATGTTCTTGGATGCCTTTGACTCTTAAAATCTCACCTTAGAAATGGCTTGTCTTTGTAAAATACAGTCCAATTTAATAATTTCCCCCCAATTTTAGCCACTTGTTGATAACTATTTTGGTTTTGGAAATAGTGATGCCAACTCCTTCCAGCGAGGTTTTTAGTCATTTTGGCCTGAGTTGATACTGTGTGACTAAGATAGAATCTGCTGTTTTTCCTCTTAAAAAGGATCATAAGGCTGTCTTCTAACTTTTTGGCAGGGACTCGTGTGGAAAACGCAGGGTGGCTCTGTTTTGCCTTTTAAAATCTTTGTATTAAAGTGATTTTCCAGGAAGACGGAAAAGAAAATCTCCCTAAAAATTAGGCAACATCCTGGTTGCTGAACGCCTTGTAGGGGTCCTTGTGCCGTGAGGTAAGGAATGTGCAGTATTTGGACACTAGAAAGTACTTTATGCAATATAGACTTTTAAGAGGCAAATGCTGCTTTTTGTTGCTCAAGGTCAGAGTATATTGTTCTCATGTGTTTCTTGGCTCTTGAGTTTCAGTTCACAGTTTCAAGATGAATGGAAAATAGATGTTATGGTTTTCACAAACATGTCATTTTTTTTTTCAAAATATCAAAGTGAACGTGCTGTGTAGACAAGTGTATCTCAAGCTCCTTGGCCTTGAAAGGATGTGACTCGCTTACATTTTTATTGGATGACTTTCCAAGGACGTCCTTCTTTCATTTTGCCAATAGAACGCGGTGGAGGGTATTTGCAGTTCATTGGCTTCCAGACAGCCTTCACGTCTTTGTGGACACTCTAGGCTCCTTAGGAAAGGGCCGTGTTTCGTTTTTATTTTCTTCAGCGCCTGAGATCTGGGGAGTGTTTACTACTAATAAAGAAGGTTTACGCTGCCACATTCTTTCTGCCTTTAGATTTAGGACCAGAAAGTGAGCTGGGTGAGGATCATTTATCAGTACTTGTATATGTTTAACATCTAGAACAGCATCTGGTACCCAGCAGGCACTCAATAAGTGCACGCCGAATGACTGTGTCTGCCATCTGATGTGTTACACAGCAGTTAGTAGATAAGAGCAGAGTGTTTTATATAGAGTCTCTAAGATGTACTCTCAACAGCGTTGAAAGAATTCTGGGAGGTGGAGCTTAGATGTTACTTCTTCTGTTGGTTTGGCAACCAGATGATTCCTTCAGCTTTCAGAATAAATCCAGAGTCCTACAGTGTTGGCTCTGTCCGCTGTCCCCTTCATCCCCCCTGCCATTGCCTTATTTAGCCATTACTTTAGAAAAAGGGAGAAAAGAACAATTTTGAATAGGCGCACATCCACTCATAGCAGCACCAGGCATATAACATGCACTTTATAAATGCTCATTATATTACTCATTATTATGATCTTGGTGATGTGTCCATATTTTTCTATGTTATTAAGTCTAAAAAATAAAAAAAAATGGAGAAATTTTAAATTTTATGAAATTTTGTCCCATTCTTCCTTAGCATTAATGGAGAACTTCTCTCTTTTTACTTACTGATATGAAGAATTATATTGACACGTTTTCTAATGCTAAACATTCTTTGCACGCCTGTTAGAAGCCCTGTTGTATTGCATAATTCAGCTTGTGTCTATTTACTTTGAGATTTTTGCGTTGAGAACATAAGTGAAATTTGTCTGTAGTTTCTCTTTGTGTGGATGTGTTGTCTCAGGTATTGATGTGGATGTTATGCTGGTGTTTTTAGAATCAAAACCTTCCCTTCGTCTTCTATGTGTATTGTAAATGGATTTGAAATTATCCGTCCCTTTAAGATTTGGTAGAAGTCTCAGTTGTGAAATTGATTAAATCTGGTGCATTTTGGGAGGGGTTATTCTTTGAAACACTGCAGTTTCAATTGTGGTAATTGGTTATGTATGACATCATCCATTCATTTGGGGCTTTACGTTTATTATAATATTTTGGAGGCCGGTAGTTTTTATGATTCACATATTACATGAAAAATTTATGGTTCTTTCTGCATTCTCAATTTTTTTCTTCTTTATTTTGGTGAGTTAATGGCTTAATCTCATGTATTGGCCTTAGATTTCTTGACTTGAAAAAAAAAAGCTCGGTTTTTTATTGATGCATATAAGTAGTTTAGTCTGTGAATTTTTCTCTGAGCACATCCCAGCTGTATGCGAGTTTCTGATATAGAGCATCCCATTGTTACTATTTTCCGTATATTCCATATTCTTGGTTTTAATTTTATTTTTGACACCAAGTTTATTTTGGAGGCTTAAATGTTTTGCAGATGGTAGGGTTCCTTGATTTTCTGGTTTTGTTACAGATTTTAATTTTTATTGCATTATGGGCAGAATTTTTATTTCACTGCTTTTTTTTTAATGTTTATTTATTTATTTTGAGAGAGAGAGAGAGAGAGAGAGAGAGAGAGCATGGGAAGGGCAGAGAGAGTATGAGGGAGAGAGAATCCTAAGTAGGCTCTATGCAGTCAGCACAGAGCCTGATGCAGGGCTCGAACTCACAAACCATGAAATCATGACCTGAGCAGAAATCAAGAGTCAGGATGCTTAGCCAACTGAGCCACCCAGGCGCCCCTATTTTATTTCTGTTTTGATAATTGATTGAAACTTTTATTTTTGGTCTAATTAAGTGTCAAGATATTCCATGGAGATTTATAAAGAAGTCACATTCTCTGTTTTAAGACACGGAATTCTATTTATATATCAGAACAGCCTTGTGATTTTCTTCTTATTTTTTGTTCGTGTGATCATTCATCTGCAGAAAGAGATAAATTTCAATACATCTGTATTTCTTACACTTGTACCTCATATGGGTTTTGCTGTATAAACGAAGATGCCATATTTATAACTGTTGGATGCTCATTGGGGCTTGCAATCTCTACAATTTTAAATATATTTTTTTAAGATTTTATTTTTAAGTAATTTCTCCACCCGGTGTGGGGCTTGAACCCACAACCCTGAGAAGAGTCACCTGCTTCACCGACACAGCCAAGCAGGCGCCCCAGCAGCCTCTACAATTTCAAAGTAGCTATTTCTTATTGCAAGTAGCTACTTGCTTTGAAGTCAATGTGTCTGAAATTTCCATCAGAATTCCCAAGTTTGTGTTGGTACTCACCTGGCATGTCTTTGCCCAGCCGTTTATTTTCAACTTTTCTTCGTCACTTTCATTTTACGTGTTTCTTCAATAGAGCCTATCATCTATTTTTCCCCCCCTTGGGAAGCAGTCTGGAGGTTTTTTGTTTTGATTTCTTAATACAGTGCCAATATGTATATTTATAAAATAGATGTGTTTGGTCTTAATTGTGTAATCATTTTATGTTTTTCTTTCTTTTATTAACTTTTATTATATGGTCTTAGTTTAATTGTATGTTTTTTCCTCTTATTTGGAAAGTTCCTATCTGTTACGGCGTAACTCTTTTAGGAACAACCGTTATAACTGTACCTTCATAGATATATTTAGTTAATTATATTTCTTTAGACAGTATCTATTTATGCTCCATCCCAGGGCTCGTGAAGAAATAAGTATAATTCCACTTATTTCTACTTTCTATTCCTTCCTTCTACCGCATAATTTTAGTTGATTATACTATATATTTTTAGCTATTCTCCATTTACCTTTATATTTTTAATGTACTTACATTTCTTCTCCTCTTCCTTCACCAGATTTAAGTCTGGCATTTTTACCCTGGCTGTAAGAGTCGAGGCCGTTGGTACACTTTGCCTCCTCTATTTCTACGTGGTCACGGTACATGCCATTTCCATTGTGTTCTAGAGCTGATGCTCACGGTGGCTTTAACTTCCGTTCCTTGCTTACATGCAGCCAGGGATCACTACTAGTCATTTTGCTAAGGGTTTTTATTTGTCTCTTGACTTTGTTTGCCTGAGGACTTTGGAGACCTTCTGCCATGTCTCAATATTGAATGTTGCTGGGGAGAAGCCCAAGGTTAGCTGATGTTTTTCCCTTCGAGATAAATTTATCTCTTTCTCCTAGCTGGTTGCCCAGAGGATTGTTCTTTATCACTGAAGTCTACGAACTTCATGTCTGTTGTTATATATCAAATTTATTTCTGGCATCCAATGTATACTTTCAATCTGTTTCTTTATTTCTCAAAACATTTCCTTGAATTACATCTTCCTCCTTCCCTCCCTCTCTCTCGCCCTGCTTTCTTTCTTTCTTTGTCCTATTTGCTCTCACTTTTTTTTTGAGCCACCGTTTGTACAAATATACTATCTGCTACCACTTTCCCCTTGAATTTTTTAAGAGCATATTACTTCATTTATAGATGAGAAACTGAGGCACGGTAAGAGACATGGCTGGCTAGGATTGACAACCAGGTCTGCTTTCCCTGTGTCTTTTCAGATGAGCACCTTTCTTCCTATTTCGGATCTTTCCAAGTTTCTCCTTCCTCCCTCCCTGCCCCCTGCCTCCTTCCTTCCCCCCTTTCCTTTCCTTATCCCTCCTTTCCCCCTTCTTTCCTTCTTCCCTCCCTCCCTTCCTTCCTTCCATCCTTCCTTCTCTTCCTCCTTCCCTCTCTTTCTTTTTTTCACTCCCCCAACCTCTCTCTCTTACTCCCTCTCTGCTTTCACTCTCCCTCCATTCCTTCATTCTTATTGCCTTTGATATCTTTTCCCACATCTTTGCACTGGGGAACCTATTCGATATAATGTGATTACCTGGGGTTTGGAGGCTGGTGCTGGTTTGAGGGAGGGAGAGGACGTGATCATTACATAATTTAATCATACTTTCTAAGGAACACTTTATGCTCCGTATGTAGATGTGGAGACCACCGGCCATTGCCAGTGTAATAATTACGCTGGCCATTGCTGTGTAATGATTACTTTTCATCTGTCCCAAGATTTAAATCTTTCCAACAGTATTTTTGGGGGCGGGGGGAGGGGTGCTACATGATCTCATTTCTGAAGAAATACCGTTATTTATAATGTTTTCCTTTGAATCTTTCTTCTTAAATTGTGAATCCAAAAATTGTAGATGATATTCATAAAACACTATATGTGACCAGTGGGGTGGGGAGGAATTAATCTCATGTTTTACTTGTCATTTTAGGTTCCAATAATGTACTTGATTCTATATACAGGTTTCTAATTCATGTTCAGTTTCTGGTCTGCTGACTCCTAGATCTGTTTCAGACACACCTACACTTGTTATCTATTACATTGTGTAATTAACTTATCCTTGTTAATGACCCAACAGAGGTCCCTCTTACATCTCGTCTTTTTATTTCTGGTTACCTCAGCATTTAACAATGTCATTCTGAATTCATAAAGTCTCCTGGTTTGGTAAAGGACCCAAAGCTGTTAAATTTATATACTGTCCAATGTCTAGTCACTGATGAAAAGATTATAAAATGCACCAGGTCGAGAACTGACCTCTAAATTCACCCAAAGCTGTAACCAATCATTAAAAAAGTGAATTTATTGGTTGTACTTATTTTTTTCAAAAAATTTTTAATGTTTGTTTATTTTTGAGAGAGACAGAGAGACGGAATACAAGTGGGGGAGGGGCAGAGAGGGAGGAAGACACAGAATCTGAAGCAGGATCCAGGCTCTGAGCTGTCAGCACAGAGCCCCATGGGGCTCGAAATCATGAACACCGAGATCATGACCTGAGTCAAAGTCACACATTTAACCCACTGAGCCACCCAGGCGCCCCCGCTTTTTTTTCAAAAAAAATTTTTTAAATGTTTTATTCGTTGTACTGATAAAATGAATGTATGCTTACTATAAGGAATTTGAAAATTCTGTGTGTGTGTGATATATCACCCAAAATCCTAATCCTGGAGGTACAAAGATTACTTAGCATGGCTTTTAGTCTTAAATATACATACACACACATATAATTTTATTAAATTGCAGTCATGCTGTAAACACCTAAAAGTTGGTATCGAGTTTTTCTCTTTATGTTGCTATGTTATCTCATTCTCTTAAATATTCTTCACATGTGTTTTTTGTAATGATCCACAAATTTTAAATTATAAGGCTATTTTAAGGCTATACCCAACTTTACTTAGTCACTCTCTCATGGTTGAAATTCTTGTGTTATTAAATTTTGTACACATGCACAAATATTTCATTGAGATAAAGTCCAAGAAGTAGAGTTAATAGATAGATGAGCATGAAGACTTTTTTGGTGCCAGGTTTTTGGTTTGTTTAAGTGGTTTTTTTTTAATTTTTATTTTTTTAATATTTATTTTTGAGAGAGAGAGGTGGGGGGGGCAGAGAGAGAGGGAGACACAGAATCCGAAGCAGGCTCCAGGCTCCGAGCTGTCAGCACAGAGCCCGACACGGGGCTCGATCTCTCAAACCGTGAGATCATGACCTGAGCTGAAGTCGACGCTTAACCAACTGAGCCACCCAGTTGCCCTGTTTTTTAAGTGTTTTGTTTTGAAAAACTGGGGGTACAAAAATATAACACGAGTGTGAGCATTTCGAGGCTCAAGACTTGATGTGAGCTTGATGAGGGTGGCTGGGCCGTAGTCCCTTTTCACAAGGAGTGTGTTTGAGTGTTCGCCTGCCTGTGCCAGCCTTAACATTTATATGAGTCTTAAATTGTGTTGTCAATTTAACGCAGCAAAAACGACATTTCTTTGCCTCCATTTGTTTATCGCGTATCAGTAGAGTTGAGTAGATTGCGGAGGTTTGTTAGCCGTATGAATTTTTTTTCTGTGAATTGTCTAAGGAGATCTTTGCCAAATTATCTGTTGGAGTATTAGAATTTTGCTTATTTCCTTTAAGCATTTTAAATATTTCAACATTCTTCTAGCTCGCAGATGCGTGTGTGTGCATGTGCACGTTACAATTTTTTGTTCCAATTTAGGTAGATTAGTTAGCTCGTGCTGTGTAACAAAACCCACCGAAACTCAGTGGCTTACAACGATAATCCTTTCTTATTGTTTGTTAGCCTTTGGCTAGTCTATGTGTTCTTCTGGCCTTGGCTGGATTCTCTCATGCCTCTGTGGTCCACTGCGGGGTAGAGAGACTCTTCTGCTGATTTTCGCCGAGATCTCTTACATTTAAGGCACCGGCAGGCTGGCTGAGCTCTGGTGACCTGGACGAGGATAGCTGGGCTCTCTCTCCGTCTCTAGGCTAGCTTGATTTGTTCAAACAGCAGGGTTCCAAGAAAGGCTTGGAACTGGTACACAGCTATTTCTGACATTCTTAGTGGCAAAAGTAAGTCACAGAACCAGACCCGATTCAAGGGATGGTGAAATGGACTCTTACCTCTTGATGGAGAGAACCGCAAAAATACGTTGCAAAAGGCAATGGCAGGAGTGCTTAACCTGTGGCTATTCTTCTGGTTGTCCACAGTAGGTGCATAGTTTCTTGGTGGTGGTGGGTTTTGTTTTTATTTTTTTACTGGATATTTTTAGGATATTTCTTCATCCTTTTGTTTCAAAATGATGTATTCAAGAGACAGTCAACAAATAATTTTGCTTTTTTCAAGCACAGGGAAGCTTTTTTTTTTTTTTTTTTCCAGGAGGCTTTTGATGATTGCATCAATTCCTGTTGTTCCTCATAATGCCAACTGTTTCCTGCACTGTGGGTTTTGATTGGCCTGTTGTGTCTTCTAATTTCCTTGCAGTTATTTATCTTTATCCCTGTCCTAGCTGGTTGTTTCTGTCTGTTCCTACCGACTTTTCATCTGAGGACTGCCTCTCGTTATTTTCTAATTCCAGTTTTTGCAGGGTATACCTTCTTTCATATTTCTGAAGCTTCTAAGAAGTCTCCGAAAATGTTCTTTGGGTTCCCTTCATAAGACATCAGCTGTCCTACTCTCAATCTCCAGGCTAGCACACCACACTGTATTATCCTCTGACACTTTGAATTTTAATCAACCACATCCAAAGGCAGCCCCTTATTTGCCTGTTACTCAATTTTTTTCCATATCCTAGCACTTCGCTTGTAAGAAAGCATTCCTAATACAACCAGGTTTCCATGTTCAAGCTTTCCAACACTGACTCATCTTTTTCTGGCAACCCAGACACTGGAGGAAGGTTATGAGCGTCACTTTAAGGAGGAAGAAGTCAAAGATAGATGCAAAATGGAATCTCCTAGACCAGCAAGAAATGGAGCCCCCAAAGAGGTACTAAGTTGGACCAGTAAGACACACATAACTGGCCTGAAGATTGATAATATCAGCCATCCAGATGACTGCTCATCACACTTCGTCCCTTCTCCTTCTCAGCTCATTATTTCCTCTCATTCTCTTTGCTCTTGGGCCATGTAAACACCTTGAGAATAACTATTTTCTACTTGGTTCTGAACATGGCAGCTAATCTGCTCTGTAGGCGAGGGGAGGAGCTGCCCCTGCTGTATTCTCCCATATCCCCTGGGTAGCGTCCCCAGCCACAGTTGGGGTGCTCTGAGCTCCTGCCGTGGGGCTCTGGATCAGGGGTGAAAGGAATCCTCTGTAGCTGGCTTGGACTGTACTCGAGGAAGCAGTCAGTGGCTTCACATCTGCTTTTCTTATCGGATCTTTCGATGTCAGTGAATTTTACCCTACCTTCCGCCATCCCTGGCTTAATTACCGGAGCTCTCTTTTAACTGGTGCCGCATCACCGCTATTTAATACCTCACATCAGAAGTTGGCAGAAATTAGAACTGAGTAGGAATTTTAGGGGAGAAAAAAAGGACGTGTATTCCGATTCTTAAGCGCAAAGTAAAATGAGCTTTCTCTTTAGGTTGTCCTTTGTGAAATGGCAACATTCCCAGAATATTTGAACTGACAAGGATCTGATAGATCATCAAGTTGAACCGGAGGAACCTGGGCCCCAAGAAGGTTGGGACTGATTCAGTCATGATTCCAGAGTGGGGAACTGAAAAACAGGATGTACACCAAGATCCCCTTAATCTGTTGCCTTTTATTGTTTACCTACCCTCCCAGGTCTTCACGTTGCTCTGCTGATAATATTACGTTTTGTTTTAGATTATATTTTTCCTTCCTTTGCTACTCCCACAGTACAATTTTTTTTCACTGTTTTCCTGGTATAATTATACATTTGTCTATTTATTATATTTCAAAGTTTAAAATATTTCCAGAATCTCTTTCTTGTTGTCTAGAAATCCATCCATAACAAACTGTCATTTGCTATTTTCTGCTTCCCTTTCTCCGTACAAGGTAATTCTGATGGAGATTATGTTACTACTTACTGAACCAAATACTATGTGTTCCATGATGGTTGTTCGCTTTCTTCCTTACAAATTAATTAGGAATTATCTCCATTAGGATTAGAATTTTGAACTTTTTTTGTTAAGATTTTATTTTTAAGTAATCTCTATACCCAACATGGATGGGGCTTGAACTCACAACCTTGAGATCAGGAGTCACACGGTCTACCTGTTGAACCAGCTTGGTGCCCTAGAATTTTGAACATTTTATTTTATTTTATTTTATTAAGTTTATTTATTTTGAGAGACAGAAGAGCATAAGCAGGGGAGGGACAGAGAGAAGAACAGAGAGAGAATCCCAAGCAGGCTCCCCACTGTCATTGCAGAGCCTGATGTGGGGCTTGAACTCACAAACCGTGAGATCATGACTTGAGCCCTAATCAGGATGCTTAACTGACTGAGCCATCCAGATGCCCCTTGAACTTTTTAAAAAGAATTACTTCTGACCGTTGAGGCACTTGCCTTAATATTACATGTGGATTTATGTTAATTTGCCCCTCCCTTCTATTTACCTCTTCATGCTATCCTTGTTAAGTGGAATAATGAAGGTACTGCTGGCTCTAAAATACATTTTTAAAGGCATGTGTAAATATTCATCGTTATTTCATCTATTTAAAATGAAGGACCCAGCAGATCATATTTGCATGGTAAATTAACATGAGCCTTCAGGCATATGGATTAAAATAAATTTTGCCAGATAGGAAAGGATTCAGGAAGTGAATTTCAATGAGCAGGGAAAATGTGGTGTCTCTTAAACATATCTGGAGATAGGCTGTCGTCAGCTTCTGGTTCCAACTCTGGAAGTGATACTGGGTTGATCTGTGAGTGGTGACGATTGTCTTCTACCCTAATAACTACAAGTTAGGAGCATATGGTCAGCATCTCTGATGTCCTTTAATAGTGCTTTCTTGATTGTTTTCATCTATGATAATGTTACTGCCTTTTGCCCTTTTATGTCTCTTTCATGAATATCATCATCAAGAAATATACATATATATATTTATCTATATCTATATCTATATCTATATCTATATCTATATCTATATCTATATCTATCTAACCAGAACCAAGGAGGTTTTCTTTTCCAAAGAGTGATTTGTCCTCTGTCTAGTAGTATCCCTGCATTGACTGTATTCCCTAACAGCCCACGGGTCTGTATAAACCTGCAAAACAACAAAACCACTTCTCATGCCTAAGTATCACAGGCACGACATTTTGTACCACAATATTCTAATTTGTGAGCATATTTAGCATAGCAGAAGCATTCAAGTTCAAGGTCTGTGCACATTCAATCTCACTGAAGAGCTTATGATCTTCCTTGGCTAGAAACAGGGGCTAATGGTTAATAAATATTTAATAAAAATATGAACACACTATTATATGTGTGTGTTGATCCCCTAGAATTTATGGTATTTTCATCTGTACCACAGTTAATATGAATTGTTAGCTGAAAGGTAGATCACATTTCTGAAACTGAAGCTACATATAATTATTGAATTTATTAACATGTGATTTTACCTGTATTTACATAATGCAGTTAGACAAAATCTTGGGAACAACAGTTACCTCTCATTTGCTCTGTAACTGATGAAATATTACGTCTATTATTTGCAAAGCAAATGTATCTTAAAATGCTAAAAATGAGGAGGCATGGAAATTTTAGCCATTAGCCATATTGGATTTCATAGCACAAATTTGACTGCATGCTCTTTTTTTATTTTGATTTATTTTTCTTTTGGTCCTTATCTCACTGATAGGCATTCCTCATTCTGTAACATATCCACAGTGCCATGTAAAGATGAAAGTAGGTGGGGACAGGTGTCATAAAATCACCTTAAGACGAATTATGTAGCTCAGTGGAATGAATGTCCATTGGAAATCACTCATTCTCTATTGAAATACCTGGAATAAAAAAAACCCTCAAGCAGAGCAATGCAAGTATCTTATTCAATTCTACATTTAACTTTTATAAAACCTTTTTTGGAATTGCTGAGACTTAATGTAAAAATAAAATATTGCTGAACCAGCGAGTTGTTTGAAAAATAATTTACTGAAGACATAATGTGAATGTAAAATAACCCTAAGATAAATATTTTAAATATCTTTATTGGGCCATCTTTATATTAAGTAAAATTAAATTTGACGTAGCTATTTCAATATAAAACACTTGACTTAAAAACTAAATTTTCCCCTTGTAAATGGTGACTTTAAAAATTGTTTATTCTAATACATTGCTTTATAGAAAAAAAATGAAGGGCCCAAAGTATGCTAGAAAAAGCTTTCCTGAGCCATATCATGAAAATATAACCAAAGAAACATTGGTAGTAGTGTGAAAATAATAGAAAACATTCCTAGCTATTCCACAACTTTAAATACCTATACATGTCTTTGGACAGTGTGACATATATTATTATATTAGCAAGACATCTGACTCCAGAAATGGGAAAAAGTAGTGTGCCAAGATAAGCAGTGGAGAACCAGCTCATGTCAATCACACGCCAAGTGCATGAACTGTGGCGAACAGTTTATAAGTTCTGCATTGCCACATAAAGGACTGCATGATGGTATTAAAGTTCGTCTTCTCAGGGCGCCTGGGTGGCTCAGTTGGTTGAGTGCCTGACTCTTGATTTCGGCTCCGGTCATGATCCCAGGGTCATAGGATCTAGCCCCCAGTTGGACTGCATACTGAGGGTGGGGTCTGCTTGGGATTCTCTCTCTCTCTCTTTCTATCTCTCTCTCTCCCTCTGCCCCTCTCCCACTCATGCTGTCTCTCTCTATAAAATAATTTTTAAAAGAGCTTATTTTCTAATCAATGCTTGCCAGTCAAGGGTTAATGGGACTTCTTTGTGTAAAGACATAAACGTGGAGAGGGGAGGGGTTTTACATACAAAATAAAAGAGACTATTTTGTAAATGAAAACAACAAGGCACAAAAATGAATATCTGAGGCTTAGATATCCATCTGGAAATGATGTTTTATGAATCACTTGTATGAACAGATGGCCAAGCTTGCTCACATTTTTTTCAAAATGTTTGAATATTGGATCAGTTTTTTTATGAGCTCTGAAATACGCATTGGAAAGTGGTGTTTTTACACACACACACACACACACACACACACGCACACACACACAGTTTGGCATATAACCAGTGAACTCTAGTTCATTCCAAGGAGGTTATTTCTTTTGTTAGGGCACATTCTTTGTTCAGAGACTTTCCCTACACCACCTTCTCTAGGAAAGATTATCTTCTCAGGCTACATCAGCTTAGAATTACATAGGTGGTGACTGAAATCAAGAGCATTTGATTCTGTTTTTCTGGCTCTCATCCCTCCTTCCTATAATGGGACCCCAAGTGGCTTCATACTCTTTCCTGTATATTTCTGGGTATCCCCAGGGACTGTCACTGGGCCTGAGTGTGCCTTGGCAGTTAATAGCTGTTCAGCAGTTTGAAAAGCTGTGCAGAAGTACCCAGATACAGCCTCTTGTGCCCACATTTGGACTGCCTACAGATAGGCGCTGTTTCCGGTGTCCCTTCACCCCCCCCCCCCCCCCACCAGAGGTATGAGTACTGCCCAGTCATCCACTAGAGATCAGATGCACCGGGCAGGCTGTTTCTGTTGGCCTGCACATTAGTCAAGCTGCGTTGTGCCTTGAGTCTAAGAGGAAATCCTTACTTTCTCTGCTTGCCAAGCATTGCCCGATAGTACTGCCTTGTGTCTGGGGTCTTATTGAAATTTCAGTAAAGATATTAGCCTTTGAAATTACATGTAGCCTGCATCAGCCCTGGTAGGAAACAGGTGGATAACTCGGTGGGTTTTGTGGGTGGGATGGACAGGGTCAGGAGAACCAACAAGAGGTAGGAGGTGGAGAGTTCCCAGAGTGCTTGCGGAGCTGTAGCTGTTGCAGAGGAGATGAGCTCAGGATAGCAGAATGGAGCCAGTGCCATGTTCCTGATCAGATGGGGAGGGAGCAGGGGGGAGCAGATACTCTGACTTCTCCGCTTCTGCCCTCTGACTTCTTCCAGGTCCCTCCCATTGACCCCATCCATCCAGGAGCCAGACGGCGGGGGAGCTAATACGGTTTCATAAAGAACAGGGAAGGAAAGGACAGAAATGAGATCTGGAGGGGTGAATGATGAGTGTTTGGCACACAGCCTCTCCTCCCCTACCCCTCCCACCCCCCCCCCCCCCGCCCCATCCCATGCCACACTAGCTTATGGGTCTTAGGAGCTGGGTTTGAGCATACGTTTGCAAAGAAAGGGAAGGAAAAGAGAAAGATAAACACATAAGATGACTTTATGGCTAGGCCCGGTGTGGTTGGCATCTGGTCACTCATATCCTATTGGCCACTTAGTCACATGGCTCTAACCTGAATGCAAAGAAAAGCAGGATGTTCGAGGAGTATGTGCCTGAATCCCAACGATGAACATAACCTAGAGTGAGTTGGGACTCCTTACCCAACTGTTAACTGAATACTCAGCCCCCACTCAGCCTCCATTAATTCCTGTTGTCCTACAAATTTTCACCATGTCCTGTGAAATGTTTAACCAGTTTACTCTAGATATGCTACTTTAATGATCTAATTTTAAATATTATGCACTTTAATTATTTATATTATTCATTATTTGGAAGAACCAGGGGAGATTTTTTTTTTTTTTTTTTTTTTTACTGAGTTGAGATAATGTAAGTATATAGGTTTATGTTGTTTTTCTTTTTTAATGTTTATTTATTTTTGAGAGAGAGAGAGAGAGTGTGAGCATGGGAGGGGCAGAAAGAGAGAGGGAGATACAGAATCTGAAGCAGGCTCCAGGCTCTGAGCTGTGAGCACAGAGCCTGATGTGGGGCTCGAACTCACAGAACCGTTAGATCATGACCTGAGCCAAAATTGGACGCTTAACCGACTGAGCCACCCAGGCACCCCGATAGGTTTATGTTATTAAAGATTTATGGTCCTTTAAAAATATCCCTCCCAAATATTAATTAAAGGAAATATTAATGTTTTAATCAAGTTTTTAATTTGACTCGTTGTAAAATGTTCATGCCTATTACAAGCAGATGCTAACCAAAGCAGGACCTTTGCAAGATGCCATTTCTTACGGTTGGAACAAACAATGAAGGGTATTATGGGGAACAGGTAATATGACAAATTGATTTAATGTCAGTACTTTCAGAATCTCAGCTCTGTAACTAGAATCTCAACTCCACATTTCTCCTACAAGAGAAATTCTGAATATTTGAAACCAAATATTTAGGACCAAAGAGAAGTCCAGAGGGAGAATATATAATTTCGCTTTCCTTGCCGTAGGAAATATACCATATAATGCTATTTTTTCCCATTCTTTTTTTTTAATTTTTAGTGTTTTATTTATTTTTGAAAGAGAGAGAAACAGAGTGTGAGTCGGGGGAGGGGCAGAGAAAGAAGGAGACACAGAATCTGAAGCAGCCTCCAGATTCTGAGCTGTCCGCACAGAGCCTGACAGGGGGCTCAAACTTGTGAAGCACGAGATGATGGCCTGAACCAGAGTCGGATGCTTAACCGACTGAACCACCCAGGCGCCTCTATTTTCCCCCATTCTTATAAGTAACAAGTTCTTATTTGTAAAATGTCTACACAAGGCACTGAAAAAAGTAGCTGTTTTAGCAATGAGAATGCTCTCAAATCGGGGCTTTGCAACTAAAAACTTAAATCCAAATGCAAAGTATTATAATTTGAAATAAATTACAAAATAATTCATGTGTTAAAAATTAGTCTATCTGCCAACGTTTTCTTGTAAATGATTTAGTTGTTAATTAGCGGTGTTTATATGGTACATTCTTGGCATGTGAATTCATGGAATTGGTGAGCACAGTACAAATGAGAAAATAATTTGTCTTAATTTCTGATTCTCCTTTTATTAGATGTCAAAGATCTCTGCGTGTCCCTTCCATCCAACACCCCCCCAACTTAAAACCATGCATGGTTTCACGTTACATTATTCCCTCATTAGCAATTTCTCCTTGAAGCACCAGGTTACGATCAATACCTAACGTGCATAGTAACTATTAGTTGGGGTGATGTGTATTTAAGAAACCCAAACTGACAACTGTAAAGTTAAAGGGTTTCTCTGAATCTTTCACCATGAACACTCATAATGCTTATTTTCTCAAGATTTGCAAGCAAGGCATTATGTTCACAAATCAGAGCGAGGAAATTCTCATCACGTTGACTTGGTATCTACGGATTTCAGGGGCATCAGGTCTCTGCTGTGACTTTCTTCCCATGGAGAAAAGTAAAAATGTGGGTTACCTCAGGCCTACTGGTGTTTATCAATTGAACCTGAAAGCGATTTGTATTAAACTTCTGCTGACTTACTTGTGTGGCTTTTCTCTCTCTCATCGAGCAGGTGTAGTTAGAGTTCTTCATAGTCAGGCCACATATGCTGGGTCTCTTGACACGGGTCCCTTTGGTGTTGTGATGAAGCCGTGGTCAGCGTGAACTATGGACAGCCAGGGTTCACAGCTGAGAGGTAACCATGGGTATCCAGTCCCTATAAACTCCAAATCCATCCCTGGATGCCAGACTCGGGACGAGAGTCTTCATGGCAGCCCAAGCATTGCCAGAGAGTGATTCCATGCTTTAAAAATTACGTGGCAGAGGGCCATTCTGGGGACTCTTTACAGCACTGAGGGCTCCAAGAAAATGCTAATCTCTTAGGGTTTGTTGAACTTGAACCGCATGCCGTCCCCGTTCTAAAGAGCTGCATATGTGATCCCCAGTGCACAACAGCAGCTTTACCAGTGTTTAATACACAGTTGGTGTCTGTGCCAGTGCCCAATTCCAACATGAGATGATCAGGAAGGTACCCTCAGCAGTGTTCCAGAAAACGAGTTCTCCGCACGCCCTCACACCACACACGTATTGGTTTCAGGGTCATGTGACATATCGCTGCTATCAGGGCCCTGAGGAGCTGATATTGCAGATTACAATACATGCTTTCAATTGCACTTCACCCATCACAGAACTGGCAAGAGACTGAAAAATATTCCTGCCAAGAAATTTTGGATTGAAGGAAATTATAATAATGGAGACCTAATCAGACAATAAGAACATGGCCAAGCTGGCAGTCCTAGTACCAGTTCAGTCATAGTTCCAGAAAAAAAAAAAAGAACGAATCTAATCATATCTGACAAAAAGCCGAGAACCTAGCGAGTGAGTGAGAGAGTTTTAGAAACGTGGATTTGTATCTTCCATCGTTAATTAAGAATCTTGCCCCTAAATGCATTGTTGTGGACTAGATAAAAACTAATGATTCTATAAATTCCTGGCTCGGAAACTTACTTCCTGTGATTTCCCAGGGGCACCACCAGGTACTGTTAAAATGTCAAGGAAAATACAACGCCACCTGTCGGGCACTGGGCGAATTACTACTCGAAGTAGCTTCCGGTTTCAGGTTTCAACATTAGATCTCGCACATTCCGTTTGATGATGTCATGCATTGTGAAGCTAGATTTTCCGCATTTGCTGTGATAAAATGTAAGTGCTTCTCGACAGCCCAGGTGGAACAGGGAATGGAAGTGACAGCGTCTTATTTCAGTCTAAAGTTTGAGACGTACAGTACCGAGCGGCAGGGTCACGTGTCTGTAACAAGTATTTATAGTCATTTAATAATGACACTTACCTGTATTATTTTTTTTTTCAAATGGCTACTAAGTTAGGGAATAAATACTTATTAGTTGTCTGGATCCAGCTATTTAATAAGCGGGACTATAAGCAATTTCTTTTCGACTAGGAGCTTCGTGAGAAAGTTTACTGTCTTACTAAGGGCTCCTTGAGCCTAGGAAATATGGCAACCTCGGTTGTAAACCCATGATAATTACCAAGACCTTTTCAAAGGGTAATATACATAATATGGAGACAAGTCTCTGTTTCTACAAAGATAGTTTCAAATCACGTTTGAATAGGGCAGACCGGTTTCATTCATGTGCTCGGAATCTGTCTGAAGGCCTTATAAACTTTATAGTTCTCACCATGCCTACAAATTTGCATTAGGCCATCTAGGTTCTCTTGAGACTTCAGTTGCCCTGAATTGGTGACCGCATTTCCAAGAATCATGGCTGCCTTATATTTTAATTTGACTATGCAACTAAGACCAAACAGGCTGGGGACAAGCCCCACACCCCAAAGTGCCTGTTCTTACTTACCCTAAAGTGCCTAGCTGTGAGGTTCCTCGGGGCAGCGTCTTTCATCATTCCCTGTGGGAGGTAGAAATCTTTACTAATAGAGCACGTAGGGTAGCAGGCTGTGCCTCTGGTTTTGGCTTCACTTCTAGAAAACGTACTCTTATATTCCCTGCATGTCTCCCATCATCCATTATGCTCAGCTCCAGATTCAACTCTCTGTCTCATGTCAAACGTCATTGACAGTTGTTGGCCCCCAGACTCACGGTTCTGCCCTCTCCTGGATTCATAAGGAAGAGGGGTAATTTAAAAAAAAATGTTGATTTATTTTTGAGACAGAGAGCACAGGTGGAGGAAGGGAAGAGAGAGAGAGAGAGGGAGAAAGAGAATCCCAAGCAGGCTCCGTGCTGTCAGCACAAAGCCTGGGTGGGGAGGGGGGGTGGGGGGTTGGTCTCACGAACCATGAGCTTATGACCTGAGCTGAAACCAGGAGTCGGCCACTCAGACTGAGCCATTCAGGCACCCTGAGAAGTGATTTTTGTTCAGACTACTGAGACACCTTGGGGTGAGCTTTGTGTGAACTAGCCTTCCTTTTCTGTAGCCAAAATAAGTTCCAGAAGTGTCTCCATCAACGGTGGCCATCCGACGCCCTATCCTTTCTTTCCCTCCCTGCCCTTGCTGGTTTCTCTCATGCTGAGGCCCCAGTCTCTACGTACCAGGTCCTCATTTTCTTTTTCTACTTCCTTCACCTCACGACTTATCATCGATTCTTTTCACCATTCCCAGACCCCTCATCCTGAGTCATTCCGTGCTCAGAGGCACACAAAGTTAGCCGCTAACTTGTTGGCAGTTTGGCTGAGCTCAGCTAGGCAGTTCTAATGTTGGTCTTGACTAGGCTCACTTATGTGTCTCTGGCAGCTGCCAGGAAGCTGGTACTGACCGGAAACCTCAGGTGAGATGGCTTGTGTCCGATCCACATCTGGATGCTTGCTCACATGGCCAAGTCATTTCGGCCACATTCTATTGGTTGAAACAGGTCTCACAGCCAATCCCAAAGGCAAAGAGTGGGGAATTGGCTCCACCCCTTGATGGGAAGAATTGCAAAGCATCATAGCCGTTTCTGCAATCTACACACATGGCCAGAGAGTGGTGCAGCCTTGTCCGTTGTAAATGTGAGTTTAGATTTCATTCATAATGTAAGTTGGAGAGCCATCTGAGAGCCTGGAGCAGAGCTTTAACATGATCTGACTTAGTAATTGCAAAGTCTCTCTCGGGGCTCCTGGATAGGAGTTCAGGTCATGATTCTAGGGTCGCGGGATCGAGCCCTGCCTCGGCCGCGTGCTAAGCATGGAGACTGCTTAAGATTCTCTTTCTCCCTCTCTCTCTGCCCCTCTCCCCACTTGCACATGCACTTTCTTTCTCCATCTCCCTCTGTTTCTCTTCCTCTCTCTTAAAAATTAAAAAAAGAAAAGGAAAGCCCCTCTGTAGCTGCTCTGAGGAGAAGAGACCATAGAGGGACCAGGAAGCTGAATGACCAGCTAAGAGGCTATTGTAATAATCTTAAGTCAGATTTGGTGGCAGCTTGAACTGGGGGGAGGATAGCAGTGAAGGTGGTGAGAAACAACCACATTCTATGTATACATTGAGTGGCTTCCCCTGCTTATTCTTTCTTTTTGTCACCTCATGAAAGCTCTTTGTGGGTAAGGAATGCTTTATTTTCCACAGTGTTCCCGGCACCTAGGACCATGCGTGGCACGTAGCAGATGGTCAATACATATTTGTTGAATGAATGAACGAGTAAATGAATCGATTGGACTTTCTATTTCCGAGGTGAACTTACAGAAGCTAATAGACATTCTCAGAAACTCTTTGGGACCCCAGTGGCTCTGGGTGGATCATGGCATGCAGTGCTGATACAGGCCTCTGCTTGCTGTCCTTGGACCAGGCTGCTGGGATGGGAGCGTCCTTGAGTTGAGCACTTAGCGGCATATGCACGGACATAAAGCCGAGGGGAATCCATTTGTGGAGGGTTATTTAGTAATGCATTTTAAGCTAGTTCATTTCGCTTCATTGCATTCTGTGTGTTTATTTGAATCTGTGGGTTGAGTTTTTATTACTATAAATAGAAGTAATAAAACACAGAGCCTTGGGTTTTTTGCCTTAGAGGAATAATTGGTGGGATAAACTCAGAATCTGAGCGTTCTTAAATGGTATTGTCAGCAAGTCAGGAAACATAATTGCTTTGTTGGCTGATAGGACTTTAGTATCTCAAAACATAATCATGTTCATGGCTAGGCATCCTTTAACATTTTTAAATGGCTTCCAATATTCATGGCTCTAGGAATTCGGAAAAATTAAAATCAATTTTTTTTTCCAAGTCTCGTGGAGAAAGAGCGTCAGGGTGATGCTTTCCGCATGCTCTCTGCACCTGATGCCAGAGGAAATATCTGCCTCTTCAGGACCCATCCTTCTATTCCTGCTCCAGAGCTCAGTCCCTCAACAACTCAGGGCTTTTGCTCCTCAATTGTTTTTCACCTCTTCCCTGACTCTTCAGTTGTGTCCTCTCTCGAGATTACTCCAAGGGCAGTTATACAGAGTTCTGTAGTCCCCTAGCCTCATTCTAAGAAACGGAACAGAAAAACCAAGATGACAAATACAAATACACCTTCCCTTGACCCACTCAGCCGCGGCTCTCCTTTTCTTCCCTGGCCCCGGCACTCAGCGGCACCGCCCCCTTCCCTGCTTCTGCCTCTTCCCTTCCCTGTCCTTCTTCAACCCACTCGGAGCTGGCTTGTGCCTCCATTACTTTCCTGAAACTGTTCTTGCGGAAGCCAGTCAGGACCTGAAAGAGGAGTCTTCAGACATTTCAGAGCAAGACGCAGTGGGTGATGCCCTCCTTTCCTCGCTTGCCCGGATTCCTCTTTCCTCCTTCCCCTCATCTCACCCACTGCTCAGTTTTGTTTTGGTTTTTGTCTTGGTTCTCCTTCCTCTGTCAAATATGGTCATTCTTTCGTGCTCGTAAATCCAACTACCTACTCCCTGTCGTCGCTTGAATACTTAATGGGGATTTCAAACTAAATGTCTCTAACAGAACTCACGGCCTTTCCCCTCAAAGTTTGTCCCCGCCCGTCTCAATGTGCTGTACCTCCATGCATCTGCCTTCTGAAGCCACCGTCTGGCCCCAATCACGGCCGCTTCTTCTTTGGACCAGTCGAATGGCCTTCTGAATGGATTTTCTGTTTCTTCCCTGCTCAGATCTATTCTCTACAAGGCAATGAAGGAAACATCATCTTCTGCCTTAAAACACTTCGGTGGTTGTTTCCCCAGTGACCTTGGGAGAAAGCCTCAGCCCTTGGAAGGGCCCCCAGGCTCTGTCTGGCCCATACCATGGCTGAGTCTGTGAGCTCCTTTCACATCACGGTGTCTGCAGGTGGGCGTGTGCCTCCAGATCGCCACAGGTGCTTCAGGGCTCTTCCCTCTGCCAGGCACACCTTTCCCTCTGCTCTTCTCGTAATGAATTCCTCTTACCTGTCTCTCAGTAGGATAAAGTGCCTTTTGATCAAACAGGCTTCCCTGAACACCCAAATCCAAAAGAATTCCGTTCGTCTTCCTCCTTCAGAGCAGCCCGTGTCTCTTCTCATGGCCCTTGTCACAATGCGTAGTTACACGCTGACTTTCTTTGTGCCACTTTGGTCTAATGTCTGCAATCTTCTGCTCTGCTGTAGTTATCACATGAGCAGGGACTTGCCTGACTTGTCACCAACATATGCCCAGCATCAGGCACATAGTAAGCACTAAGGTAGGATGAACGAGTGAATTTTACTTCCTAGGTTGTTTTGGAAGACAGCCGAGTCTAAAGAAGGCAGTCGTCAGTGTCATCACAGAAGGCCTACGTGGCCTTCCTGTGGGACCAGTCCAAATGGGGACGTGACTGTGCTCTGCTGCTCTGTGTAGGGCACTTCCTAAACGTATGATCCCCTTTGTGGATGCATACACAAAAATCTTTCAGCAGAGCAAAGAAGCTAGTCGTGAGGCATGCCTACCCAAATAAATCAGTTTCAGAAAAGTTTGCACCATTTTATGAGATGGCTTTAAAAGGTTAGTGAATAAACATGCCGAGTGGGTACAGTCAGGAATAAATAATTCACAGCATCCCAAATGAGCCATATTATAGCAGAGCCGATCTAGTCATATTTTATTTATCTCTGTATTGAAGAAAATCAATTTGAGAAAATTTCCAGAGCGGTCCTGGTGCTTCGCCGATCCCCCTCCTCCATGTGTGAAGTTAGGTGATTCTTTTCAGCCAGAACAGCTGCAAATCCCATCCTTTCTGTCGCTCTTCCTATCTCTGGTAAGATCCTCACTGCAGTAACCACTGGAGTATTTAACACATTTGTCCTTTTCAGCGTGTTTCTGACTCGTCTTTGATAATTGGTCTGCGGTGCTAATCGCCAGCTTGACATTGTGTTAGAGTTTAGATCTCCTCCACCGTTGCTGTCCTCCTCAAAAGTCCTAGCTGGGCAACCTCGACACGCTCTCACCCCTGCACGAGGTGATGGGACTACTTCTAGAAAACCACTTCTTGCTGTGAAGGTGTTCTTCGGGTCTCTCACCCAAATCCAGTTTCTGAAGCATTTGTCCACAGGTTTAGATATCTTTGTGCAGTTGTTCATCGTTGAATGAGGGTATACCTTTGAATTATTTCCAAGTATTCCAAAAATGTTTTTCATCATACGCAATAGGATAGCAGGTTTTACTAATGATTCCAGGAGCCTTAAGATTAATTTTGCAGGGCGCCTGGGTGGCGCAGTCGGTTAAGCGTCCGACTTCAGCCAGGTCACGATCTCCCGGTCCGTGAGTTCGAGCCCCGCGTCAGGCTCTGGGCCGATGGCTCGGAGCCTGGAGCCTGTTTCCGATTCTATGTCTCCCTCTCTCTCTGCCCCTCCCCCGTTCATGCTCTGTCTCTCTCTGTCCCAAAAATAAAAATTAAAAATGTTGAAAAAAAAAAATTAAAAAAATAAATAAATAAATAAAAAAGATTAATTTTGCTAACCTTGTTTATAGGACCTATTTACTCTATCAAAGTAAGCAGAGTGTAATCAATAGCTCAGCATGGCTTTTTTTTTCTTTTTTTCTTTTTCCCGAAGTTCGTATGGTAGCAGAGACTGCTTCCTGTATCACCTGTACTAACAGTTCTCGGCAATTTGGGGGAAGAATGAAGCCTTTTGAGATAGTTAGAGTTATTTGAGGAAATCATAAGCATGGAAAATCAGGCAATCTTAGTTGCCTGTTAGACGGGGAACCTGTCATGAAGGTAGTATATCTTGTGCAGTATATTTCCTGGTGAGAGAGAATCCCAGGACCTGGGCACTGAAGTACAGTCAATTGGATTTCACAGAGCTAGATGCAGTTTGGTGGTTGCAAAGAGTCAGAAGGCATCGCGTGGTCAAAATGCTTCGTTTCAGGACACTAACCTCAAGAAGACCATTCACTGACTTGATATGCTCAAGCACAAAGAGGACGATTTTCCCTTCGTTGCCTGCAGGGTCTCTTCTGACAGTCATTAGTAAGTACATGCATGTTCCAGAGGCTAGAATCATGCCACACTCCACTTTCCCCCTCTTTCCCCCGATGATGTGCAACCTCACAAAACGCATTTCAACCTGTGCTTACAAGAGCATTTAATTCTCAGAGACGCACATGCAAAACCAGTGTCAGCAAAGTTGCTCATATTGAAATTGTCCTAGAAAAAAAAAAAAATCCCGAAGTCAATAAGTGCCAGGTTTCAATTTCAACGTTCTCAAATTGTTATTTAAATCTTTTCATTCCTTCCTGCTTACCCAACGTACGAAACTCCTAGACCACGGGTAATGTACATGCCTCCTGAAAATACCTGTTTAGCAAAAAGTATTCTCCTTTCATGCTATTGCTTCTGTCCTGTCTTCTACGTTGCAGGGCTCTTGATTCAGATTTACTGATGAGTTCATTCTTTTCTCGTAAACCGATGAGGCCGTGACATCAAGCTACACTTGACGGTGCTCCCCTGCTGGGGAGAGAGCCAGGCGCGCACAAAATGCCACTCAGGGACGCGAAGGAAGAGAATCTAAGTGCCTACCGGGTGCCAGTGTTATGACAGAAATGGACGCGTTAGGGAAGGAGAGGGCACTCGTTACAAAATAATGGTTTAAATTAGACTCCCAAATTTCATCTTAATAAGTAGATTGGCTAAATATTTCATTTTAAGTTATTCTTACTGCAAAATGCCCTTTGCAAAGTTCCACCCCGGCCTTCGTTAAAAATGTTACTGCAAAGTCAAGACTCATAATCCTATTCACGAACCTCACTGGTGACAGGAATGTATTCAGCGCAAAAGGCTGAATGTCGCACCAGCGTGAGCCATGGTGTGCAGTCAAACGCTACCGATGAATAGTAGCAACTAGAAAAGCTTGGTTGCTGGGTTTGGATTCCACAGCACAGGGATTCGTTTTGTCGTTGTTGTTGTTTTTATTGTTGTCTTATGCTTAAAACAACAATCCAAATAACCCAAGTAAATAGAATCTCAGGGAAGATATGGGAAATCATATTGTTATTTCATGTATTTCATGTTCATATTAATAATTCAGGCAGGCATTTCTTCTTGTTTATAAAAGAAAGAATTGCAGGAGAGCCAGCCCCAGTATACCTGCCGGTAGGGTCTCTGCGTCTACCGGTTGGGCAAAGCGGCAATTCTGGACGAAAAGGGGAGATTACAACTCCATCAAGAGCAAGGATGCTTTCCTGGGTGGTAAACAAGCTGGAAGTAAGAAAAAAAAGGACGTGTTGAAAATAATGCACAAACATGATCAGTGCAAAAATGAAACCCAAAAAAACCTTTTTCAGATTTTAGACTCTTTCTATACCTTTTTCTTTAGTTGTATAATCTCGGTTTTCATCTTAAAACCGAGGTTTCTGTTACTCTGTGAAAGAGTAAGACAGTGACCTTCCTTTGAAAATAAAAAAAATACTCCCTTGATGTAAGATGTTGGAATTAGGAAAATGGATTGTATTGCTAACCATTTCTCAGAGACAGCGTGGTGTTGAGATTCTAATAAGGTCATTCCTTATTTATGCCCCTTTTCATCCTCACTCAAATACCTGTATATTTTTTTAGTTGGAGAAGGTAGACTATGACCTAAAAAATGATATTTTATTTTATTTTATTTTATTTTATTTTATTTTATTTTATTTTAGAGAGAAAGAGAGAGAGCTGGGCCTGCACACTCAAGTGGGGACAGGCAGAGAGAGAGAGGGAGGGAGAGAATCGTAAGCAGGCCCCACACTGAGTGGAGCTGACATGGGCTCAGTCTCATGACCATGAGATCATGACCTGAACTGAAATCAAGAGTCAGATGCTTAACTGAATGAGCCACCTAGGTGCCCCCATTTTTCTAAAATTCTATCTTTTGGGGGAGCCTGGCTGGTTCAGCGGGTAGAGCATGCGACTCTTGATCTCAAGTTTGTAAGTTTGAGCCCTGTGTTGGATGTAGAGATTACTTAAAGATCAAATCTTTAAAAAAAATAAAATAAATAAAACTATATTTTTAAAAATGGAGCGCTAACAGCAGTGTATTTCTTTAGTATGCCTGGAAATATTCCAAATTTTAGTCATGCTTTTCATTTGAATGCTGGTTAACATTAAACACAGTTGTTTCGTTGAAATGGTAAACTGGGGGCGCCTTGGTGGCTCAGTCCATTAAGTGTCCAACTCTTGGTTTGGGCTCAGGTCACAATCTCACAGCTTCATGGGTTCAAGCCCCATGTCGGGCTGTGCCGTGGCAGTGAGGAACCTGCTTGGGATTCTCTCTCTCTGTACCCTTCACTGACTCTCTCTGTCTCTGTCTCTCTCAAAATAAATACACTTAAAAAAAAAAAAAAGAAAAAAGAAAAAAAGAAATGGTAAACTGTACGTTAGATATAACTTACTTCTTTTGGAACGGAGGTCTCAACTCCCCATCACCAAAAGAATAAGAAAGCATAGGATACCTTGAATATTGCCAATCCAATATACAAAGAGCTTTCTATAAATTATGTTAGGCTACTAATAATTTTAAGGAAAAAGAATATGTCTGCCAAAGATTTATTTTAAATATATCACATATTGCCAAGACTTTAGTTTACTAAGGGTGTCGGCCATGTCTGAGCAATTGCCTATCATGGATACCCTACCCGTCGTGCTTTCTGGTAATATCACTCTTTAATTCCTCAGCTTTTGATATGGAACGCATTATCTTCTTGTCAGACCTCAAGGAATACAGTAACTATTACTGCCTGGGCTGGAAATTAGAAATATAAAATCACACCATTTTCTGAGTCTGCTTTTATTAATTATGATAATAAATAAGGTCTGTACTAATAACAAAACAGATCTATAACTTTTGTTATGTTGGCCATTAACTAGCTGTGTGATCTTGGGTAGGTCACTTTACCTTTGGTCCCAGTTTATGTAAAATGGGAATTTGGACTAGATGGTTCCTATGTACTTTTTTCAAAACTCTAATATTCTCTAGTCCAAATACATATCCACTTTATATTATGTGGTTCTATTAAATTGTATTATAGTTGTGCACTTCATATACGAAGACGCGGTTCTTCACCTACGACTACAAGCCTGTATGTCAGTGAATTTTGAAAAATTCAAAAGTAGATGGGATGGATGGTCTTCTTCATTACGTCTGGTCCCCTTTGAGACCAGGGACACGATTGAATGATTCGTTTGTGCAAAACGATCTTACATATACTGATACTGAACTATGTGATCTTGGGCTCAGTGTCCCAACCCAAAATTATAATTTTTGACTTTTAAAGGAGGCCTTTAAAATTACGAACATTCTAAATTTTTCTAAACTAGTAACAAAATATATAAATAGAATATGCTCAGGTTTTCTAGAGAACCAGAAGGAAAATATATTCCCCAAATGGGACTTCCCTGATAAGTCACTCTAGTGATCCTGGAAAAAGAGTAGTAGTTGCTGTGTTTAATCATTTGAGAAACCATCTCTGGGCTTGCTTTCTCTCAGAGCTCAGCTGGTGAGTTTCTGGGAGGTCCGCCCTCTTAACAGTTAATAGCTAGATGTCGTTCATTGAGTGCTTATGTTCCAAGGACACTGCTAAGTGTTTGTGTAAAACTTATCTCTTGTGCTGCTCACAGCATTCCCACAGGTTGCTGTTTTGCGTTTGAGGAAACTGAGGCTCTGAAACAGCAAGCAGATTTCCCAGGTGCTGCAGAAAATGCAGTTAGGACTCTTTTTTTAAAAAAACTGTTTATTGATTTTTGAGAGAGCACAGGCCAGGGAGGCGTAAAGACAGGGGCACAGAGGGTCTGGAGCGGGCTTCTCCCTGACAACAGTGAGCCCCCGATGCGGGGCTTGAACTCACGAACCATGAGATCATCACGACCTGAGCCGAAGTCAGAAGACACTCAACGGACTGAGCCACTCAGGTGCCCCAGCGGTTAGGACTCTGACTGAGGTCCATTGAGCTACACTGAGGCTGCACTGAGGCTTCTGACATTGACCGTCGGCAACAGCAGTCTGTGGACACAGACGCACCGCCATGAACGCACACGTGTACTCACGCACACACACGACACAGAGGCTGTCTCCGGCAAGCTGTTCACCCAGAGCCCCGCTTCTGCGGCTGCCGGACAGACACAGCCCAGAGCACGCTTTTCTCACGTGCCTCAGCTCCCTGGAAGCACAGCGGCCTTGTTTTGTGTTGCCCGTTGTCCTGGCTTTTTCATGTCGGCGAGAGCTTTTTAATGTCAGACGTCACCGCCACCATGACGGCCACCTTGGTTGTGGACGTCTGTGCCGTGCTCGCTCGGGATCTCTTGCTTCGTGGCTCCTTCTTCCCCTTCCTTCTTTCCCCTCCTTCCTGTCCCAGGCTGCTGGGGCTCCTGCGAGGGAACAGGTCTGACCTTGCGTGCTCCATTTCTCCACCTGGAGCCTGTCCTTTCCTGGGAACAGTTCGGCCACCAGTAGGTCCCCTTCCTCTACCCTGGCCGATGTTAAGAAAGGACCTTCCCGGTTCTGTACCCATCACTACAACCCTGTGCCTGCCCGCCCTCTCCTATTCTGTGCCCTAAAATGCCCAGATATAGGTTTTATTTCTTTTAGTGTGTGTTGGTGGGGGAGGGGGGGGCCCTTTTAATGTTGCTGCAGCTATTTCATAATGTATTAATTATTTGGGGGTGCGAGTTGCCTTATTTTGCTGTTTGCAAAGCGTGCTCATCTCTGGGTGTGCACTCCTACTTTCACTTGCAAAACTTGTCAAAGAAGTTTCTTGAAGAATAAATTATCCTTCACTAGGGACATAACCTCGGAAAAAGCAACAACATGGTAATATGATTTCCAAAAATATCAATAGTGCTTCCCTCAAGCCCTCTTATCTTCAAACCACTTATTTCTTTTTTTTTTTTCCCCCCACTCTAAATCTCTTTCTGGGGAGGGAAAACTCTAGAAAATTTGCTTTCGCATCTTCTGTCAGATCAATCTTGTTCATCAGCAAAGCTGCTTAAAAGCCAGTTGAGCTGTCGTGAGGATAATTTCATCGTCATTCCTTCGGTGACACTCCTCACTCAGGAATGTTTTCCAGATGGAGTACAGGTGCGGTTCTGTATCACACCTCACCTGCGGCCAGGGCCCTGGCCGCGGTCGAGGGTCCTGGGGCAGGAGGCTTCTGCTGCCGTCATAAGGAAGGGGCTGACCGTCCTGCAGCAGCAGGACCAGACTAAGAGTGACTGAGACTAAGAGCCAACATGGAAGGAGCAGATGGCCCATCTGGAAAGGGTGAGGTTGCAGGGTAAATCCCGAGCCCCCACAGCTGAGCTCCAGGAGCCCTGGACCGATTCTGGGGCCCATGTCCCATCAGCCAGCTCGGCAGCCTTGCCCCAGAGCCTTCTCGGCTTGTACCACTCTTGGCTCGTCCTTAAAATGAAGGGCCTCTGAGGAGCTGTCTGCCTCCTTCCAAATGTGCTTTTATGAGGACAGGTTCTAAATTGTGTATGTTCGGATCCGGCACAGGCTGAATTTGGCCCTCAATGGATGCATTTTTCTTCTGTGCTGACCATTCCTCTCAGAACTAGAGCTTTCCCCTCTACAACACAGTAATTTATTTTATCAGGCAGTTTCCTCTACCTAAAGGTGACCTGATCCAGAATATTGGTGCCACCCTAATCTTTGTGGATGGCTTTCTTCCACTTCTCTTTAACTTTTTTTTAATCCTTATTTATTTTTGAGAGACAGAGAGAGGGCGAATGGGGAGGGCTGGAGAGAGAGGGAGACAAGGAATCAGAAGCAGGCTCCAGGCTCTGAGCGGTCAGCACAGAGCCTGATGTGGGGCTCAAACTCACGAACCGTGAGATCATGACCTGAGCCAAAGTCGGAAGCTTAGCTGACTGAGCCACCCAGGCGCCCCTTCCAATTCTTAATCAAAACCAGAAAAGGCCAACTGTTTCCACTAACCTGGGGGGTTACAGGTATGCAGACACAATGTGGGATGGCTCTACAGCATTATGGATGTTATAGTGACCTTGGCAGTGGCCTTGGGTGAGGGTAGTTCAGTCTGTTTCTTTGTCCACCAATGCATCGACCACTGACTCATCCAACCTCCCTCCCTCCCTTCTCTCCCCTTTTTCCTTCCTTCCTTCCTTCCCTATCCATCTCTCCCATGCTATGAAGAAATCTTTCCTTAAGCAGCATGCCTTGCCCTCCTTCATCAGTGCTTTATTGAATCATCTCTCATTCACTTTAAAAGTAGCATGTAATGCTAATATATACATGTAGCTTCTTTCATGCAGAATCACAAAGACTTTGAACTTGTTTTTAACTAAGGCACCTCGGACACATGAGCACATTAGTCACCATCTGACACCATCCTGTCTACACCGTTCCTCACACATTTTCTGGACGCAGCAACCATGTAATGGAGTTTGCTGGCTGATGAGATGACCCGTGGCATACCTTGGATGTCTCTGCTGTTAAGTTTCCCAGGAAACTGAGTGCAATTATCTTGAAAAGAATCCAGCTCTTCCCCCCTCATTTCTTTTCACATGCTTTCTGTTCAGAAGAGAATACAACTAGAACCCCAACAATCCAAACACAGCATCTATTTTCATCTTTTTTTTTTTTAAAGTTGATTTATTTTTGAGAGAGAGAGAGAGAGAGCACATGCACGGGGCAGAGAGAGAGAGAGAGAGAGACAGGGAATCCCAAGCAAGCCCCACGCTGTCAGCACAGAGGCTGACACCAGGCTTGAACTCACAAACTGTGAGATCAGATCGTGACCTGAGCCAAGATCAAGAGTTGAACGCTCACTCAGGTGCCCCAACATCTATTTTGGTCTTAAGTGTGATAGACTAGAATAGGGTTTCACGAACTTGGCACTGTCAACATTTTGGGCCAGACACGTTTTTTGTTGGGGCGGCTGGCTTGCAGCCCATAGGATGTTGAGCAGCGTCTCTGATCTCTGTCCCCTAGACACGAGTAGGGCCAGTAATGACCAGCAGAAATGTCTCCGGACATTGTCAGATGACCCGTGCGGAGTGAGTGGGGGCAAAAATCAGACCTCATTGAGAACCACCAGGCTGGAATCAGAAAGCTAAAATGGCTTTTGGGTCCTTTCATGCTGTCCAAACAAGTCAGTCACGTGAAGAGACAAAGCAAAAGCAAACCTCAGTTCTTGACCCAATTTCCTTGAGTTCTGCCAACAGGCCACCACGTGGCCAAGTGGCAAAGACTCAGACATCAGTAAGGTCCATCCTTGCCTGCAGAGAGCTCACAGAGAGGTTGGTTGGGGAAGAGACGTGTAAACAGGTCATCATATACAACAGGACCACATGGGGAGAACACTGGTCGTGTCGCTGGATGTTATGTAGCCAAATCTCACTGACTACACTTTTCACTTTTCAGATAGCTTCTCTGGCATCCTAGACTCCCGGTCCCTTGATTTATTTATTTATTTATTTATTTATTTATTTATTTAAGTTTTATTTCCTTATTTGAGACAGAGAGAGCAAGCATGAGTGAGGGAGGGGCAGAAAAGATGCAGAGAGAGGATCCCAAGTAGGTTCTGCACTCTCAGCATAGAGCCCAACACAAGGCTGGACCACCGAGCGGAAATCAAGAGTCGGACGCCTAATGGACTGAGCCACCCAAGCTATCCTCTGGGCCCTTTGTTTTTAAACGACACCACAAGAGCGTCTCTTGCTCATTCTCCCTCCTTGGAGCCTTGCTGGAGTGGCTCCTTCTGGAAGGTTTTAGCTTAAACTTTCACATCTCTGAATTCCCCCTGCCGTTCACAGGCCAGCCTGTCTCTTCCGGGAAGCTGTTCTAGATTGTGTTGCTGTCTGTCTGTCAAGACTCCTCCTATGAAACCCAGAGTCTCTTCTGCACAACTTGTGGGCTCAATTACATGCTGTCTTTGTACAGTATGTCCTCCCCGCCCCCTGCTTGCCAGGCATCGGTCTAATCACTCAAGAGGTTGTGGGCTACTTGAAGGTGGAGATCAGATGTCATACTGGATTATTCACATTAATGGCAAAGGAAGTCACCATTGGACTGCCGTTGGCTCGCAAAACTCGGTGTGGGAGGAGAACTCAAAACCATGAGGAAAGGCCAGTGAAGGAGAAGATGAAATTAACGCAGACCTAAAGCCAGAGAATGACAGGCATTTGGTCTTCTGTCTGGCGCCTTCTTTTCCACCTAGTGACTTCGGCTGATGCTTTAAAACCCCAGAGCGCACACTACCTCCTCCTCTATGCTTGCTGTGGCTTCTGATTATGAAGTGTATCTCTGCTATGCATTTTGATAGCGTCGTTGCAAAGATGCGATTGCTGGGGTGTCCCCTGCAGTCGCTGGTGGCGAGTCCGAATTCCTCACCCGGCAGTCAAGTGTTCAGGGCAGGGGCGAGCGCATCTCGTGGCAGTGTCCTGTCCAGCACTCTGCCTGGCCCACCACACGGTGGCTTCTCAATCGCAATGTAAATGAATGGCCTAAAGTTTACGCAGAGGGAAGATATCTCTTGAGTGAGGAAAAGCTTCTTCTTTATTATTCCTATAAAACCCTTATTAGTGAGAAAACTATGGGTCAGTGAGGAATTCCTGGAGCTGGTGGGAAGGCCTTTGCTTTATTAAAGTATTGCTGAAAGTAAAGAATAAATATGAGAAGATATCATAGCTCTTCCTTCCCCCCTTTCCCCCCTTAATGAGTTGCCAGATCTCACTTAAGAGAGTTCTTGTTTGTGGAAAGGATTTCTTTGTGCTCAAGCAAAGTGACATGCTCACTGTGGCAGGATGTCGGGAAATGGGACATGGTTTAGGGTGAAACTGGGAGCGGGGCAGGGCAGCCTTGTTCAGACACACTGCTGACCATTCTTCCGTCAGACTTCTTCTAGAAGCATCTAGAAGCAGATGGCTCAGGGATTTCCCTTTCTCAGAGAAGTTGTCAATTAGGGCTCTTTTGTCTTTGGAATGATAATTATAGCTGAAGGAGGACTGGTTATGTGCCCCGTGTATATAGTGTGTGTGTGTATATGTTATGTAGTGCATGTACGTGTGTGTATGTTGTGTGTGTATGTGTGCATTATCATTTAATCCTCACCACAACCTTTGAGATAGTTACCAGGATCTCAATTTAAATGAGGAAAAAAAGGTTCTTGTCCAAAGTCCCACAGCAAAGAAGTGGAAATGTCGGAGCCGGTGTTCGAATCTGACCTCAGAGTCCAAACTCTTTATCTGGTGTGCACCTTTCTAGGAATTGAAAAGCTGAGAAGAGTGAATTCAGGTAAATGGCCTTCTTAGGGGTCCCCTCTCTGTTGGGTTGCACTAGAAATTATATTTAATTAAAGAATTAAACACATTTCAAGGATAAAACATTTGTAAACGATAGCACACACCAACCAAGCAAGTAATTGCTGAAAAGATTTCACTCGGTTTGCTATTTTAAGGATTTCTTGAGGGCTTAAAAAATAGTTTTCTTGAGAGGCATAGCTTACATACCATAAAAATCATCCATTTTTTTGGTGCACAATTCAATAATTTTTAGTAAGTATATTGGCTTGTGCAACCATCACCACATGCCAATTTTAGATCATTTCCATTACCCCCCAAATATTTCTCACGTTTTTAAGGACAAAAACCCTAAGTACATATGGAGAGAAGATGGAGGGGTAAGAAAAAAGGTGTGAACGCAAGTTATATAATCAAAAGGCATATTTGAGGGAATTGTAGAGTAGAAGTAAGGCTTCTAATTGATCTAATTGAAATTTCATTTTAAAAATGAGGATGAGAAGGGTCGAGAGTTGGGGAGCCGGAGTGAGGGGGCAAAACACCAAGAGTCTGGTTTTCGAATTCTCATCCCGCAATTACCGCAATGCAAAGAATGATCCGTGAATGGATGGGTTCCGCTTTGTCTCTTGCTGTTGAAAAAAGCTATCCCAGTACTTCGTGGTTCTTTTGCTCATGATTTTGTAGTTGGAAAGGGTTCAGCTGGGTGATTCGTCTGTGATCCCTGTGGTATCCGCTGAGGTTCTGGGGCTGGAGAAGCCACATCCCAGATCACCTGTCATTCACGTGCCTAATGCCCCTGTACTCCTTGGGCTTTTCCTCACGGCTTGAGATTCTTACGGCATGGCGGTCTTGAGGGAGCCACACTTCTTCAGAAAAAAGCTGCGAAGAGAGTTAAAATCTGTGCGTGGAATTGACATAGGGTCACTTCTGCCATATTCTGTTGGCTAAAGCGTCCATTACTCGAAGGAGTGGAGAAATTGATGCTCCTTCTTGATAAGGGTTGGCAAGGCCGCATGGTAGGAGAGCGTGTGGGATAGGATGTATCGTGTCCCTCTTTGGGAAACACCAGAAGCAAGAGCAGAAGTAGGCAGGTAAACCTCTCTGAGTCATCTTGTCATAAGACGTGGCTCTTTCTTGTCATTACCTAATAGCCATTGCCTTATAGGATAAAGTTCAAACTGCATCGCCAATTCTGGAAGCCCCTTCCAAGCTGGCTCCCACACCACTTGTCCACATGGGTTCTACTCTTCAGCAACAATGAAACCCCCACTATTTGCCAGCTCCTCTGCGCATGCTTCTTCTTGTCTGCCTGTCCCGTCTCTCCCCACGTCTTCACCATACTCTCCGCTGAGCAGACTCTTCTTACCCGCGTGTTCACACTCAGCTCACCTTTTGCCCTTCGTGCTTCTTTTTAATGCTTAGATAGTGTTTCTCATAGCAAGAGGATTTTTCCTCAGTCCACTAACTCCTGTAAGGTCTGCCATGTACCAGGCAGCTGGTAAGTGTATGTTGAAGGGTTCCATTTATACACATCAGAAATTTAAAGAGGGTGCAGTTCGGTGCACACCTTTATGTCTGACCACCAGAACATACAGTGTTCGGGTGACATGAGCTCAATTATTTAAAATGGAAAGATGGCTGCTTTCCGTGAAAATTCTGCTTCAGAATCAAGGTTGAACACAGCAACAATCCACTGAAAGTTTAAATAAGCTTTAGCAAAGGTAGCTCTCAACTCTTTGTGGAGATGACACGTAAATATGGTCATGACCACCTACTAATTACTTAGATAGAAATATCCTCGGGAACCTGTATTTAAACATAATTAATATCAAATA
This sequence comes from Neofelis nebulosa, assembly GCF_028018385.1. Taxonomy (NCBI): domain Eukaryota; kingdom Metazoa; phylum Chordata; class Mammalia; order Carnivora; family Felidae; genus Neofelis; species Neofelis nebulosa. Next base: position 13,166,966 of record NC_080782.1, on the reverse strand, counting down.
TTGAGAAGAGTAATGAACTGAAAATGCATTATATACAGACACGCTGTTAATTCATGTGGGAGCAAAATCTAGTTACTAAGACTAACTCTTTTAGAAAGTTGGCACTGGGAACAGATTTCCCTGATTTGAAATAATGGATAGCACCAGCTTTTGTCACAGAAAGAATTAATACAGAGAGGAGGAAGGCAGTATAATTTCTCGAACCCTGAAGAGCTAGAGTGTATTTTTATCTTAACTTTTGGACTGTTAAGTGTGGATTCACAAGACTTTTGGCAATTATGAAAATCTATAGCTGACAAAACAACTGAACAAGAGGTAACACTGAGAGATGAGATAGGGAATAGTTCTGGAAGAATTAAGGGGGGGGGAGGGAGAATCAATATGCTTTTTCTTAAGTGAGATCTAGAATCTGGCATTTCTCGTGTGGACTCTGTGCCCTATAGTTGCTCAATTAATGCTTGTTAGTTCAAAGATTGTTCCTTCTGTTAACAGTCATTTGAGAGATTTTCTCAGACTACACCTTCCAAATAAGGATACTCAGCTCCTATAAGAAAACTTTTTACACCTTCTACTCCTTTGATCTGCCATCGTCCTGTGACTCTAGAGACAGCCAGGTAGGCTATTCTTCGGGACTTCGTGTCCTATCCCAAGATTTGGCATCGAGATAAAGGACAGCTTTTATTACCAAGGTTTTTCTGGACACACATTTCTTTAGAAGGCCCACCTCACTCATGTAGTTAGTATCCTGGTCCCTGGACATTCACAGATGCCCCTCCCATGTAGCGTCCCTCCCCACTCCACATCTTTGGGCTCTGCTAATTCTGCTTCTCACTTAGTAACCAAACTTTTACTTTAGATTAATTTCCTTCCCCCCTAGAACTAAGTTTTCAAACTTGGCAGGCTCTCTGGTCACTTTGGCCTACCTCTGGATCTGTGGTCCCTTTTAATTCATATGGGAGCAAAATCTAGTTACTAAGACCAACTCTTTTAGACAGTTGGTACTTGGCCTTGGACCAGGTTCACCTCGTCCCAATTCATCCAGGACTTGATTCTTCTGGCCCTGAAGTCAAAGCTCAGCCTCGCCTATTCATATGTCTAGCACAACTGAGCCCAATTGCTGTGAGGAAAGCTGAGAAGAATCTCCTTACCAGAGTCAAGTCTTAAAGGCCACCTTCTCCCAGGGGCTTTCTTCTGGGGGACGAAAATTTCTCTCCTTCTTCATTTCATCTTAGGACACAGACAGAGTCCTTGACAGTCCATTCCGGGAACCCCCAAGGTGGCCCTCACCTTGAGGTTCTCAGTTTCTTCTCCCTGAGCCTCAAACCATATCGAGTACATCTCTGTAGTCCTGGTACATGGCTTGTCAAACCTCTTGGGATTTCCAGGTTTCTGGAAGAAAAAACTTTCATTGGTGGTCTGAGCCCTATACCATAGCACGAAGCCCTCACAACATGCCCTGGTACACATGGGGACCTGCCCACCCACTTCTCGGCTTTCCTGTTGGTCACATGATCTACTTCGAAGCATTGTAATTAAACCAAATGATGCTCTGTGGTCAAGACACAGCACCCTGCAGAATAAGCATTACCGCCAGCTCTGGGAGTGGCAGTAAAGACTATTCCCTACAAGAAAGTGAGTCCAGAGAGTTTTCTGCCAAATTCTTGTGGAAACTGCAACCCAACCCATGATTTGGAGATTTGTTTTTCTTTTTTAATCACTGTGAGTTAAAAGTAGATTGATAATATCAACGGATTGGTGTTCATTTTAAATTCTAGAGCAGCGGCCTCTTTTTTTGAAAATGTAAACAATAACAAGAAACCTTTGTGCTTTGGATACTATTTTTCTTCCCCTTTAACTGTAGAACCTAAATTTAGGGAGAATAATTATCTGAACAATAGTGAGTCTTCATGAAAGCCATTTCTTTAAGTCCTCTTTATTTCAGCAGTGACTTGTAGATTATCTTTTAAACATTTTAGTCTTAAGTAATTTATGATTTATGGTATTTTTAATGTAGCGCTGTTTTTTGTAATTTTATTTTCCAACTTTTTGCTGGGGTATTTAATACAATTGATCTTTGTTTATTGACCTTGTATTTTGAGGCTTCGCGAAATTAACTTCCTAATCCTGTTAGGTTTTCTTGTGGATTTTCTAGGATTTTCTACATAGATCATCATATCATCTACAAATAGAAACCTTTTTTTTTTCTTAACTTATTCCATTGACAAGGATGTCTATCTAGTTCACTAGTGCATAGGAGTAATAAGGGTGGACATCTCTGCCCAGTTCCTGATCTTAGGGGGGGAAAGCATTCTTTCTTTTCCTCCACCATTAAGTATGATCCTAGCTTTAAGTCTTGTACATGCCCTTTACAGGTTAACTTTTCTTTCTTTACTAGTTTTCATCATGAATGGGTGTTTGTCATGTAACTTTATGCATCTTTTGGTAAGATCTGTTTCTTTTTTCTTTGCTTTTTTGTTTATTTGTTAGTATTGTTAATTACATTGATTGACATTTTGTTATATCAATCTTTCATCCCTAGGATAAACCCCGCTCACTCATGATGCATTATTCTTTTTATATACTACTGGATTTGCTAGTATTTTGTGGAGGATTATGTTTTCGTTTTTGCTCATAGGGAATATTAGTCTAGAATTTTTTTATATACATATTTTTCTTTTTGGGGTTTTGGTATCAGGGTCTTGCATGACCTCATAAAATATCCTGGGAAATGTTCTGTCTTCTTTTGTCGTCTGATAGAGTATATGTAACTTTGATATTACTTTTTTCTAAATGTCTGATAAAATTTCCCAGTAAAACCATCTGGTCCATGAGGTGTTTGTTCATTTGTGGAACTCTTTTAATTATAAGTACAATTATTTTGTAAAGGGTTATTCATACATTCTATTTCTTCTTGAGTCAATTTTGATAAGTTATGTTTTGCAAATAACTTATCTATTTCATCTCTATTATTGAATTAATTGGCATAAGACTGTTTATGATATGTTCTTATTACTCTTTTTATCTGTAGGATCAGTCATGTTATATTCCCAATTTTATTTCTTAATTAGCCTTGCTAGAGTTCTATCAGTTTTTGTTAACTATTTTAAAGAAGCAGTTCCATGTTTTCCTATTTATTTTCTCTAAGTTGTTTAGATTTCGCTTTTCTCAAAGAACAATTTTTCACCTTTCTCAGGCAAAGCAAATTCTCTTTTGTCTGATTATCATTTCAGCTCTGATAAATTTATGAGGATGCTTTTCTAGCAGAGAAGACCCACACCGAAGCATGAAATCACGTTTAATAGGCAGCTTATAAATACAACTCTACAAAGAAGGGGCATATAACTAACTGAATGTTGTATCCGCATGTCAGGTTGATTACACATAGAGATGTTTTCTACCAGCATTTCAAATCCCAACTTATAGTGGCTCAATTTAAATACCATCTAAAGATGATTGAAAATAGGTTTTAGCTAAATTCACTTTTCTGAAGAGGACATTTCTTAAGAACAGGTTCTCCCTCCTGTGACACTGGTAAGTGATCCCACCTGTCATACTGCATGCTATAAATCATCATACTACAAATCTATTAGCTTATGATTCATATCTGGCCTGCCTTTTAAAAACAAAGGTGAAACAGTTTTAGAATGAAGGATTTAATGCACACTCAATGAACCTACTTTCCTTGAGTTCAATTTCATTCCCTCTGAGCATGTGTTATTTTCGGGGAGGAAATTGGGTTCTAAATTGAGAAGGTGCATTAACTATTTCAGACAACGGAATGACAGGTACATCTTTCTAAATAGCTTCCTGGAGGCCTGATGGAGTGTATGCCTTTCTCCAGTTCTTATCTTACTGGCTGGAAGTGACTGATACCAGGAGACGACTTGCTCTTACCTTGGCTTGGGCTCCCGTCACTTCTTTAAAGAAAATTCCCAGCTTTTTCTTTCATCCTTTTTTCTCTGAAGGAAGTTATAAATCTGTGCTAATCAGTTAGACTTTATTGGGAAAGGCAACCATTTTGCCATGGTTTCACAGCAGTCTGTGGTAATTACTGGGGTAGTTATTTAATTTTCCGGGAAGAATGCCACACAGACATGGACCCTCACACACAACGATACCCAGTTCCGGGCCATGTACGTTGTCTGTGTCTTTTTAGGACTGGTGGGCCTTTCTTGGTGCATCTCTGAACAGCCGTGTATAATGAGAATATTAAATAATTTCCAATGTGTATTTATTTGTTTCCTTTCAAACTTCATTAAAATAAAAGCGATACATCTCCTTGAGGTTGTCTTCTTTATGTTAGTATTCAGTTAACAAACTGCAAATTTCAGACTCAAGAAGTATTGAATGCCATTTAGAAAGTGATCGGTGATATTTCGTTGGGACTCTGCTGTGCTGAACTGCTTTTCGCATATATTGACTTTTCCCTAACTGTAGAGGTATAATTTTTATAGAGGTATAGTTATGCCCAGTTTGTTTTCACTTTCAAATATAGGATGTGTCAGTTGATGCAGGTGGAGAGAAGGGCATTTTAGAAAGAACTTGGGCTTTGGAAACAGATCACAGTTTAAATTCTCACTTCTCTACTCACTGGTGGCTTGGCCAGAGCTGGAACTTTATCTTGGAGCAAGACTAGAATGGAGGTGCAGAGAATATCATTGTGACACTCAGATAGACGATGGAAACTGAAGTCCAGACACCATGTAGTGAAGCATTTCCTGGGTCTGTAGAGCTGTTTGGTGAGTATCAGGGGGGATGAGACTGAGCCTCTGCCTTCATGAAACTTGCAGTCTGTGGACAGCAGGGAGATAATCACCTGGGATCCAAGAGAGAAATTCACACCACACAGAAGTAGAAACAGTGGATTATGGGGTCCAGACGGGGGAATCTGCACGAGAGGCGGGGACGGCTTTTTAGAAGAGGTGGCATTAAAGCCAGTTAAGGATGGGTGAGAGATTTCAGCCCGTGAGGAAGGGGAGAAGGGCATGGCATGCTGAAAAAGGAACATGCTCAAAGGCAGAGAGAGACCAAAATAAAAAGTAAGTACATGCATTTGGGACAATACAGGCAGGCAGATTAAGCAGAATTGAGGAACATACACATCCCTCCCTCTTTCTTCTTTCCATCCTTCTTTCTTCCATTTTTCCCTTCCCCCTTCCCTCCTTCCCTCCTTCCCTTCCTTCCTCCTCATTTCTTTCTTTCCCCCTTCCTTCCCTCTCTTCCTCATCATATCCCTCTATCCCTTCCTTTCATCCTTCCTGCAACAGTTATATGCCAAGGACTCGGAATATGTGCTGAGCCATATGCGTAGCCTTCCTTCCTGGGACTCCTTTCATTAGGAATGTAGACTTGGGGCTGCCACGGGGGACCAAGGCATGACTCACGGCTAGCAGTCCAGCTGGAGAGCTATTTCAGGAGACCATAGAAGACAGACTTGAAGCTGTTACCAGGAAAATTGTGCTGTCACTGCAAAAACAGGGTGTGAGCCGTTAACTGTCATCAGAGCGTAGTAGAATTATCGTATGGTACAGGTGACCCTTGAACAACACAGCTTGGAACGGCGTGAGTCCACTTATACGCGGATTTTTTTTTTTTTTTGGATAAATGCAGTACCCTACTGCAAATATGTTATTTTCTCTTCCTTATGATTTTCTTAACATTTTTTTCCCTCTAGCTCACTTTGTTACAAGAACGCAGCATGTAACTCACAAAGTATGAGTCCGTCGACTGTTTATGTCATTGCTAAGGTTTCCTATCAACAGTGGGCTATTAGTAGTTAAGTTTGGGGGGATTCAGAAGTTATACATGGGTTTCCTGCTGGAGAGGGGGTTGGTTCCCCTAACCCCCGTGTTGTTCATGGGTCAGGTCTATAAGAGAGTGAACCTAGGAGCCAGACTGCCTGGGTTTATATGGCAGCCTTAGCCCTTAGTAGGTGTATCACCTTGGGCGAATTGTTTGGCTTCTCTCTGCCTCAGGTTCCTCATCTTTAAAATGGAGATCGTAATAGTACGTTGCTCACAGAGTTGTTGTGGGAATTAAATGAGTCAATATGCATAACCTCCTAGAAAAGTGCCTGGGACATACTGGCCCTATATAACCATAGACTATGTTTATTAAATCACTTCTAGTACATTGCATGAGGATGAACTTTCAAAAGAGGAACCGCTCGGTCCCACTTTTGCTAGAAACAATACATCCAATAGTTTGTGTAGAAGTGAGCATCTTTTCAGGAAGATAAAAGTCAAACATATTCCAATATTATGGAAAGAAATAAATCATAGCAATTCTGGAGAGTCAATCTGCTCATTGTTATAGTACTTAACCTTTCCAAACTTGGGAAGAAATGTAAATAAACACGCATATTACATATGCTTACATATTAAGTTTTAGAGGTGAAAAGTATGTTCAGCAGTTGACAAATTCTGTTCAAATATCAGAAATGTCTTACAGTCTGAAATCCAAGCCTGGGATACCATTGGGATGGCCTCGAGAGACTCATCCTCTATTTTTATTGTCTAAGCTAATGGTCCATTAACACAGCTTCTTGAGGCTAAGCCCGTTAGATAATGTGTGCCTTCTAGGGCAAAGACGCCAGGTGGGTGTTTCCTAGTGGTGGAAAGCAACATTATTTTTCCTAGGGGAAGAATGTGAACAATCCCACTTTTTTGCATAATGGTAACAATAATAAGAACATTATATAACGGGCAAAGAAATTGCCAAGATGACATCAGCGTTCAAAGGGAAAATCCCCATGTTCATAATCAGTTAATGATTTTGGTTTCAATACTGGCTTGCCCTCATTAGCTATTCAGATAAATGGTGCTAATTTTAAGGATCATCAGTATATGAAGAACATCGACGTCCTTTCAGACTCATTGGCATATTTGCATCAGCGGACTGATATAAAACCAAAAATTTCAGGAAGCTTTTTATAGCGTTTGAGCAGTGTTTCCTTCTTTAGAAATAAACTTCCAAAGTCTCAACATTATTTCTGACCTTATTTCTTATCTCCACAACACAAAATAATTTCTATGATAATAATAAATAAGCATCTCAGGGTATGAGAACTTAGAGTTATGCTCTTTTTTTTTTTTTCCCCTGGCTTTCTGGATGTAATTTTAAACACCTTCATTTCAAACTGCCAGGTATTTGAATTTTAAGCCATTTTAAATTTGGTGTCACCAAACAAGTGTGCAACATCAATGGTTCTTATTCCTGGTAAGTCTGTCCATTCACTCATTCTCCTTCCCTGCCAGGAAATAGTTAAGCTTCATGTGTCAGAAGATTCCCAACACAGGGCTCCTGGGTGGCTCATTCAGTTAGGTGTCGGACTATTGATCTCAGCTCAGGTCTTGTTCTTGGGGTCATGGGTTCAAGCTCTGCATTGGGCTCTGGGCTGGGTGTGAAGTCTACTTAAAAAAAAAAAAAGCTGCCCAACCCGGAGTGGCATCTCAGCCCTCTCAGTCATGCTGACTCTCAGATGTGAACCACCACAACTTCCTGTGTCCCAGGAAACACTTCAGCTTCATCCGTCCCTCCTGATCAGTTCACCCAAATCTAAGTGGTTAGTAGGACCTCACCACATATGCCTATGACCACCATGTTTCGCTAAATTGCCACGCGGGCACTCTTGGATCAATTAACTACTAAGCCTAATTGAAGCTCAATATAATGAATTGTACAATATTGAGCTGTCTAAATTTAATTCCGCTAAAATTACGGAATGAATGTGTAACATAAAGGATTCCTGAAAAAGGAAAATAGGTATCAGTAAAGACCACTTTTGATAAATCCTTCTTACTTACCGCTCGCTGCTTACCCAAGACTCCGGTGAATCTGGCTTATGTATTTTGGAACATATTGTTCACCATATGAAAATCATACACGCGCGCACACACGCACACACACACACACACACACATACCACTTGTGTTCCTTTGCCTCGTGGATTTAAAAGCATGCTTTGTTCTCATCTATCTGACATGATTAATAAATTGATAGAACACCATAACGCATAGAGATGTGATAGCAGCCATCTGGGATGGATGTTGGTTGGACGTTATTTTCTACTTAGCTTCCCGTGTTGTGGTATTTAAGGCAAAACTTTAACGAGCACCAAAACTAAACTAAGACAACAACTAGTGATACTTCACACCTGTTTGGTGACGCCAAATTAAAAAAAAAATTCAGTGTTTATGTATTTATTGTTGAAAGAGGGAGAGCACAAGATGGAGAGAGGCAAAGAGAGAAGGAGAGAGAATCCCAAGCCTCTGCATTGTTAGCACAGAGCCCGATGTGAGGCTCTAATCCATGAACTGTGAGATCATGACCTGAGCTGAAACTAAGAGTCAGACGCTCAATGGACTAGGCCGCCCAGGTGCTGCTAAAATGGCTTTAAATTCAATTGCCTGGCAGTTTAAAATTACATCAGGAAGCCAGAAAAAAACAAAACAAAACAATAGCTTCAAATACATGCTTGAAGTAAATTGATTCATTTGTAATGATAAAATCATATTGACTAATTTAATTATTATTCATCCAGAATTGTAAAGCAAAAGCCAGTTTTCGATAATCGAATCTGCATCTTAAAATCATTAGAAATACGTTTCTTATGGAATTCCACAGAATGGTCATTTGGTTATAAAATTTTTTTTTTTTTTTTTTTTAAACGTTTTTTATTTATTTTTGGGACAGAGAGAGACAGAGCATGAACGGGGGAGGGGCAGAGAGAGAGGGAGACACAGAATCGGAAACAGGCTCCAGGCTCCAAGCCATCAGCCCAGAGCCTGATGCGGGGCTCGAACTCACGGACCGCGAGATCGTGACCTGGCTGAAGTCGGACGCTCAACCGACTGCGCCACCCAGGCGCCCCTGGTTATAAAATTTTTAAAGGAAGGGGCGCCTGGATGGCTCAGTCGGTTAAGCGTCTGACTTCGGCTTAGGTCATGATCACATGGTTCGTGAGTTCAAGCCCCACGTCAGGCTCTGTGCTGACAGCTCAGAGCCTGGCGCCTGCTTCGGATTCTGTGTCTCCCTCTCTCTCTGCTCTTCCCCTGCTCACATGCTGTCTCTATCTTAAAAATAAATAAAGATTAAAATAAAATAAATAAAAGAAAATAAAATATTTAAAAGAAAAATAAATGACCCTAGAGAATTAAATGTTTCATATGCATTTTTGTATTTAATCTTTAATAAATGTAGAGTTTAATAATATCTATGAATATGCAAGGTAAAAATGCATATTTGAATATAATATATAAATTATTTATGACGAGAGACAGAAGCAATGAGGGAGAAGAGGGAGTCATGGGTAGTGACAGACTTACCATTTGGGATCCACATATTCAGACTTAAGGTAAGTAAAGAGTTTAAGGAAATATCGGATTCACCCAGTGGATGCTGGTTGTTCAAGCTCATTTGTTTTTAAAGCTTATTTAAACTGTTTAGGAATTCTTCTGACAAGCCATATGTTGCAACAGCCAGAGCCCTTTCACACAGAATAAAATTGTGCAGGTTGTTTTGAGTTTCATTGTTTACTGACAAACCATAATAGCAATCCTAGTCTTGTTTCTGTCTCAATTATGCAAAAGGGAGAACATGACTAATTAATCCTTTCAAGTCGATAACACTCTTGAAAGACTTTTGATCATTTGGACTGTAAAATCCTCACAAATACTGATACTTAGGATACCAAATTATTCTCCCCATTGACTAGTGTGGTACTTACACGGTTTGTGAATTTCAAAGATATTCCATTTGTTTACCAATTCGAAATCTTGACAAAAAATGGCTTCACAGATCACTCACTAGATAATTAAAATTCAGTAATATCTGACTATATGAAATGTACCAGTAACAGATAATGTACAATTTTATAGTTCTTTTAGAATTCTAGTGTATTACTTTAATGACTTTTGCATTGATGTTCTTATGTAACTTATGTATTTGTTTCTTACATTTTTTTTTTTTTGCAAAAGCAAGAGACAGTTCCCCTTTTTTTGCAATAGCCAAATGTGCTAAAAAGCAAAATAAGTTTCCAAATAGAGGAGACTTCAACGCATATCTTCGGAGTATATTTAATTTTGTGCATGCATGAAAGATAATAATGTGATCCCAGGTACTAAATATTCCTCAGCCATTCACTCGCAGTACTGTTATCTGGAATAAAACTAGATTAAATGTGCAGAGCGGTGAATTACTGAAAATAATGAAGCTAAGGCAATTCATTAATCTTTATCTGCTTGTCTATTTTTTATAGCCGGGATGAAATGGAAAAATTCATTTGGGGGCTGATCAGATCGAAAAGCGTCTAACATTATGAAGAGAAACATGGGGCTGAAAATGTTTTTTTTTTTTCCTTTTTGAATTGAACACAGCACCTTTTTCTTACATGCCTCTGTTTTTCTTTTAGTGGCAAAGCATTTCTATAACACTGGTTGAGAAAGTTCAGATGATTGCTGTAATCCTAGGATCCCTGTTCTTAATAGCAAGTATGACCTGGCTCCTCTGGTCTGCCTTCAGCCCCTATGCAGTGTGGCAGAGGAAGGACATCCTTTTTCAAATCTGCTATGGAATGTATGGTTTTATGGATCTAGTGTGCATAGGTAAGACCATGCCGTTGAACATTAACAAACTGTCAGTAATCCATTTTTTACAGCTGTTTTACTTTCACCAGTGGGATCTGGGGTAGAACGTTGTGGTTCACGGGATCTCGGTTCTCCAGGTACTTAACTGTCTGGGGTGTCACGATTGGGCCGCTTTCCTCAAAAAGCATAGCGTCTATATACCCAAGGTGCAAAAAATTTAACAGAGTAATGCCCGTTTGAAGTGGCTTGTTTTGCAAGGTAAAGGAAGGAAGAGTGGAAGGAATTATTGGGGGGGGGGCAAAATAAGGTCATTTATTTCTATGGCATGAGAGCAAATCAGCCCCCTTTCACCAAGCTGGGAAGGCATTGACTGGTGACGGTGGTGGTCTGTGCATTTGGGGAGAGGAGGGACAGACCCCTGGTGGTCCTACCTCGTGGTCAAGTGACTCAGGTGCCTCAAGGGCACAAAGTACTCCTTGGCGGGATGGGGGCTGGGGGGTCAGTTTCTCCTATCACCTGTGCCTCTTTGTTTTGCTTAATACATTCAGTGGCTTAGAAGAGAAAAAGGAGCAAACATTTTGGCTTAAACAGATCCCTACGGAAAAAAAAAAGGTTATTTGCACGTTCCTCTTGACTGATCTGCTGTTTCCCCAATACCAAGAGAAAGTGGAAGGCAATTCATGCAGCAGTTATGTGGCGTGTAATTATGCAGTTATCACACTGGCGCTGTGATGGTGTCTGGTTGGCAGTGGGGGGCGGGCACATAGAGGGGCCACGCGGTCTCGAGGGGACTGTCCCTGCTCTGATGTGGTTGCAGCTCGGTGGGGCGTAAAAAGAGCTGAGAGAGGCAGCCGTGGTTTAGAGCAATGGTCCTACCGCGGCTTCTTAAGAAGTGCACATTCTCAGGCTCCACCTCACCTGCCAAATCAGAAATTTCAGGATTGGGGCCCCCCCGGCCGCCTGTGCATCACAAGTCCCCTGGGATTCTGAGGCACGCCAAAGCTTGGGGGACGCCAGTTGCAGGGAATGATGCAATTTGGGATCCAGTGACTCGGTTTCCAATCATGGCGTCCGCGGGGACTAATCAACTCTCTCTCTCCGTGTCCTGGATGGAAATAATAATCCCTAGCACACAGGCCCAAATCAAGGAAATCAGGATTAGAACCAATTAGGTTATTAATTGGAAGTTACAGATTAAAGGTATTTGAATAAGTCACAAACATTAAAGCAACTCAAATCATTCACATTAATGCCTGTGCTCACCAGAGCCTTAATTTCACTAGCAGTTTAAATATCTTCAGTCACTTTTTTCTAAAAGAACCCTATACATTTTAAAATAGGATTAGCCAGAATTTCCTCTCTTCCTCCTTCCTCCCTTGTCACTAGCACAAGACTAATAGGAAAGAAAATGATCAAATTGCAGGCCAGGAAGGGAAAAAGGAGGTGTGGGGGGGAAATGTCATGAATAATATGTAAACTGAGCAGATGTTGCCTGAATAATGGAGCTAATGACGTGTATGAACAATTTGCATTAAATGTGATAATGCACTTGTAAGCATTTGGCAATGCTAAATCTCTATACAAATATAATCTCTAGGGTATTGCTCTAAATAAAAAAGAGTCACAAAACTGTTCTACAAATTCCTTAATAAATTCAGAGATAGATAGTATTTATTTTTTTTCACCATAAATGTTATAAAATGTGGTATTCCATTGATACAAAAAGGAGAGATGAAAAACAAAGAAACCATTAGGCTTCCAGTCGAACGTGGAGGGAAAAAGTCCATTGGCTTTTTACAGCACTAAAAAACGAACGTATATTTATACATCCTGGTTAGGAAATCATTATCCTGGCTTTCCTTCTTTTTTTTAATGTTTATTTACTATTGCGAGACAGAGAGAGAGAGGGCATAAGCTGGGGAGAGGCAAGAGAGACAGACAGACAGACAGACAGAATCTGAAGCAGGCTTCAAGCTCTGAGCTGTCAGCACAGAGCCCAATGCGGGGCTGGACCCCACAAACCATATGAGATCATGTTCTGAACCAACGTAGGATGCTTAACTGACAGAATCATGCACCCCCATTATCCTGGTTTTCAAAGCTTGCATTTAGTACCAAGTTACCTTATCTTAAATTTTGATTGCTAATGCCAGTTTCTTAATCAAAATTATTAAATTTTGGTTTTAAACGCATAGGCCTATGGACTAATGATTTTTGGCAGAATATGGACATATGTGGGCTTTCCTTTTGAAATCTGGGTATTTGCCCATTTAATGAAGTCAAGTTTCTTAGGCACACAAACCAATCAACATTTTCCTGGCTTACACTTTGGAGAGTGCATTTTTATTGAAGTTTTAAATAATGACAATAACCTATCATTGCATTCTAACTCATTAAATCCAAATATCACCCTTGCGGGATTTATTTGTATATTTTTAAATTTTTTTTTAACATTTATTTATTTTTGAGACAGAGAGAGACAGAGCATGAACGGGGGAGGGTCAGAGAGAGGGCGACACAGAATCTGAAGCAGGCTCCAGGCTCCGAGCTGTCAGCACAGAGCCCGACGCAGGGCTCGAACTCACGGACCGCGAGATCATGACCTGAGCCGAAGTCGGCCGCTTAACCGACTGAGCCACCCAGGCGCCCCAGGATTTATTTGTATTTTTTGAAAAATGTCAAAGAATTCAGGTTGAACAACCTTGTTCATTTTCAGAGAGTATCTTATTTTTTTTCCTCAAGAAATTGGGAAACGACTATAGCCAAGTTAGCAAATATGCACGCAGGTTGTCAATAGCCAACTGGATCATAGCCAATAATAGCTCGGCAAATTAATTCAAGGGTCTGTTAATTGCATGTAGATGGTAACAAAGTAGGTTACATTGATTATGCCTCCAATCCCCCTGACTGCAGGAGTCTAAGGGTGAAAGCAGGTTACCCTCTGAGCCCAGTTTGCTCAGGTCGATAAATATTTATTGAGAACCTTCTTTGTGTCAGACACAGTGCTCAGTGCTGGGAATACAAATCCGAGTGGGTCATTTTCCCACCCCCCCGGAGCTCCCAGCCACACAAGAGGACAGGCATGTCAGTAGGTAATTAGAATCTGGTGGAATGTGCACAGTTCTGGAAGCAGGCACAGGAGGTGGGCAAAGCAGGGAGACATGACTGCTGGGATGTTGTATGCAAGGAGGGGGTAGTTCCAGGCAGATTTCACGGGGAGGTGACAGCCAAGCAGGCCGATGGATGAGTACATGCATGGCAAGTGGGGAGATGGCCCCTTGTCACTGGTGGAGGAGGTAAGATTGGCTCCCCTTTCGGAGGGCGTTAAAGTACTTGGGAACATTCCCACATTCCTGTTTGCCCAAGCTTTCCAAACCTTGTTTATACCTCAGTGAGAAGGAACAGGCTGGCAGCTTCATAAATCTTCTGTTTAAAAAAAAAAATAATTCAGAAAATCCGTAGATTATTCCTGAATCAACAAATGTTATAATCCAGCCAGTGTTTGTAATGCTTAGGAAGAGGTTGTTGTTGGATTGTTCAATAGAAATGTAAAGATGTGTAGAAAATGTATTTACTCAGGGAAATTCGTTAACTTCTTTCTACACATAGTGGGTTTGGTTTTTGCTTTTATTCATGATTAATTGATACATTTTCTGCTTTCCCGAGATTCAGTTTTTTCTTGCTATTAAAGTTTTGAATTCTCCCTGGGTTCTAGGTGCCACTGTCATTGCAATGCCTGGATTAGGGCTGTCCAGTAGAACTCACTGCAGTGTATCTGTTGTCCAGGACCACCAACCCTAGCTACGTTTGGCTCTTGAACACTTGAAATGTGGTTCGTGAGAAAGAGAAACAGAATTTTAAAGTCAATTTTATTTAAATGGACTTAAATTTAAATAAATAGCCACATGTGGCTGGTGGCTATTATATTGGACAGTACCGATCCTAGATGATGATTCAACTTGAATGTGTAAGGGTTCTATGAACACAATCCCCATCCCCTATATTACCAGGTTGTATTTACTAAATCACAAAGTGGCCGTGTGCCAAGAGAGATGGAGAAAGTAAGAATGAGTTGAAGATCGTTAAGAGAAGATATTAAAGGTCAGAGGGTGGTGGTCGAGAGGTCGACGGAGAACCATAAAAGGGAAATGTGTCTTAAGGAAATCGAAGTACAAAAAGGTAACTTTATATCATACAGGGGGAGCTCTTTCAAGTATTTAAATATTTGACATTCCAACTATAATTGTGTACCAGGAAAACTAATATAAAGGATTTAAATCACTGAGGTGTTTTAGCCTGGGACAGTAAGTTAGGGACAATAGTCAAAGCAAGCTCATTTGTGTTGGCTCCCCCCTAAGAAGATTTGCACGGTGGGCAAAGGAAGGTTATGAAACCCAGAAATGAAAAGCAAATGCATGATGGAAGGCTTTGGGCTCAGGATTTGGTTCTTAAGTCCATACTCTGCACATTGAGAAATTAAAAGGCTATCGCTTCCATTGACTGATTCAGAGGAAGCTTGTTCCGTAAGAGGAATGCATTTAGTAGTGACCCAGAGTCAGCCATGAGGAAAGGGAGTCATTTGATGAACTTGCATCCAAAAAGTGAGGGCAGTAGTTGCCAAGTCATTTGAGTGTCTGGTAGAACCTGATGAGGTGAGTTCAATTTTCTGTCAAAGCAATAAAATGAAGCTAGAACCCAGTTAGTGGGATTCCTGAACTCGGGATAGCAGTGCTTATGCTGAATTTCATTAACACTCTAAATTAGGACCGAATCTATGTCTGGAATATGTTTTGAGCTTCCTTAAGATACCCATGGAAGGGGCTGGTTATGGCCACAAAATTTAAGCGGCGCCTGGGTGGCTCAGTCGGTCAAGCATCCGACTCTGGCTCAGGTCATGACCTCGCGGTTCTTGGGTTCGAGCCCTGTGTCAGACTCTGTGCTGACAGCTTGGAGCCTGCTTCAACTTCTGTGTCTCCCTCTCTCTCCCTGCCCCTCCCCTGCTCGCACCCTGTCTCCCTCTCTCTCATCTATGGATAATAAAACATTTAAAAAATTTTAAGAACGTGGATCACTTTGTTCTTTTAAAAAAATCTCTTAATTTTCCACATAGTATAAACATGTACATATTCAAATAAACCCATTTTATGAATATATAAAGTTTAAAAAAAAGACTTCACTCCCACTGCCCTGTTACGTCATTCCCTTTGCAGAAAGGTCCCCCTCCCCCAACATTTTGGTGTACATCCACCAGATCTTTTTCATTAGGTTAACATGTGTATGGGTACATAGACACATAGGTGTTTTAATATAAGTGGGATCATACTATTCGTATTATTCAAAACATAGTCATTTTCATGCAGCACCATGACCTAGAGATCTTTCCCCATTAGAATGGATGTACAGCCGTTTACTTAACTTCTACTGACGGATATTCAAGTTGTTACCAATTTTTGTCATTAGACACAGTGCTGCCTAGCGGTATTTCTGTAGGCAGGATTCCAAGAAGTGCCAAGTCTGGGTTGAGTAGTAAGCACATGCCCCGTTTCGGCTCTCTAATTTGGGCTCTCTAAATTTGACTTATATTGCACTCACCCCAGATATATGAGAATTCCCATCTTCCCACACCTTGCCAAAAATGGATATCCATTTTTTGCCATTTTCATTGGTAGTTTGAGCTATATTTAATACCATTAGAGTGCTTTCCTTAAAGTCTCTTGTAACTGTTTAGGTTTGTGGGGTGGTTCTACCTAAGAAAATAAGAATGGCCACACGGAGCCGTGCTCTTAATGCAGCTTGTCCTGCGTGGCATCTTTTGGGATGCGGTGGGCAGGAACATAGACTAGCTCTGCCCTGTGATTACTCCCACCTCTTCTTTCTGAAAATGAAATCAGAAGATGGGATCGAGGTCAAAGATCGCTGCCTCTCGAGAACAGTTCTATCGATGATACCATTAACACTCAAGGAGTTTCACTTCTCAGTCTCTTTTTTTCATGCAGAAAGTGCTCCCAGAAATTGCTTTAAGGAAAATTGCCTCCCTCTATCACTTGGGTCTGTGGCTAAAGTACTGACTCTGTTATTGCTTGTTTTCCGTATTATTCTATTAAATAAACAAATTAAAGCACAGACATCCAGAGTGGAGGAAACACACATGTACCCACCAGGAACTAAAAATCCCTCTCAGAGCTCTTTGAAATAATGATATAAAGTATAGTATGGTAGTTTTTCTTGTCCTGCTTTTGAAAACTGCAGAGATTAGGGCATTTTTAAAAATAACCTGCTATATACTTGAATGAGGATCAGATCAAAATATCTTCTCCTTAATCTACCAATTATATAGTCAGTGCTGAAAAATGATCCTTCTGCAGAAATTTCACATCCTCCAACGTGAGGTTTTATTTCACTCTGTTTGAAACCTAATTATTTTTTTTAAAAAATACATATGAATTCTTGTAGTTATTATTATAGCCCTTTTAAAAAATCTGTTTTTCACAGTTGATGATCTGTCTAGTTAAAGGTTCTTGGGCACACACAAGAAAACGATATAGAGTTACCAGTTGGTAATGTATTCACATTTCATTATAGAACTTCAAATAAGTAAATACCACATATTCTTACGGTCCTTGATTATATCGGAGACACGTGTTTACATTTTTAAAAGCTAAGGTAACATTTCTCTCTTACTTTCCATACTGCTTCACTGTGCTATTTTTTTTCCCCAGGCAGAGCAGCTAAAAGTAACACATCATTGAACCTTTCATTGACATGAAACTTAAAACATACATTTTCTAATTCTGTGATATTGTATGAGGAAAAGTGAAGACTTTTAACCAAGAATTTCAGGATAATCAAACTCTTGGTTACCACAAATGAGTTCTCCCCATTGAGGATGGCCAGTTGTCTATTTCAAAAAATTTTTTAATGTTTATTTCTGAGAGAGAGAGACAGAGCACCATTGGGGGGTGGGGCAGAGAGAGAGAGAGAGAGAGAGAGAGGTAGGCAAAGAATCCAAAGCAGTCTCCAGGCTCCCAGCTATCAGCACAGAGCCCGACTCAGGGCACAAACTCCCGGACTGCGAGATCATGACCTGAGCCGAAGTCGGACACTTAACTGAGCCACCCAGGTGCCCCGCCAGTTGTGTATTTCATGCCAGGGTTGTTTCTTTCTAAAATGAGGCTTTTAGATTCTCTTTCTTCCTGTGGCTTGTTTTCAACAAATATAAACCAATTAGCATAAGCAAAGCGTGATTAAGAAAGTAAATCAACTAAGGAAGAAAAATTCTAATGCATTCCAAGCAAAATATAAATGACTGCTGGACTATCTCTTGTTTAAAATTTTCCATGCTCTCTGGCACTTCATAGCATGATTCAGAAGTTCCTAAAGCATTTTAGGTGAAAAACATATATTTACTTAAAGAGTTTGAAAGAAATTAGCATTGGAAGTTGGAATATGCCATGATGTGGAGCAGAAAAAAAAAAATGAGTTTGCAGGAGACAACAGGAGAGCCTTCAATTCTTAGATTGTCACACAGGGTCATCAACCGTATAGATGAGTGAGTTTGAAAAAGAAATTTGGGCAAAGTTTGTAAGATGTGCAGCCCTTGGCTCACTGCAGAGAGACAAAATATTTATGGATAAATATAAAATCTATCAAATAGTTTCGAGTGAGAAACGTAAAATTACCAAGAGGACAGTCTCGTTCACCAGCATTCTTCAGGGCCTGTGTAGGTTCTGTCCTGTGCAGAGGGGTGAAGGATGCCCGATAGAGTAGGAGAGCCAGGATCGCGGAATCCAGTGTGGTTCTGGGGGCCTCTTCTATGAGAAATGGGGGAGAATAGCTGTCAGCCACCCACAGGCTCCACACCTCTTCTCAGGGCCACACCAGCAGGGCAGCTCCACCCCGTTCAAAATTGTCAGTAAGTTTGATCCTAAGACTCCAAATATATGTTGATTTTTTTTTTTTTTTAAATCACAAAACACCGGGAGCCCACATCCAGCCTTTCATGACACTACAGCCCTGTCACCACCACCACCACCACGGAGTCTAGGATCTGAGCCACCAGAATCATTCCAGAGAACAGAGCTTTGAACGTCAGTAGGTCCTCAGCACGAAGTGGGCCCGCAGAGGCTGTTTCAGAGCTGCGGGCAGAGCTTTGGGCTGCGGAAGGCAGAGTGTAGGAGGGCGGCAGCGCTCTCCTCTCCCAGAGTTTCCTAGGAAGCACCAATGTGGAAGCATCTGCGTGAATCATAAGGCATGTGAAAAAAAGCAGCTCAACTTAAACACTGTTTGGCAGAATAACTAGGAAGGTTGACTAGCCCGGTACTTCCTTTTTTAATCTTCCTATCACAATTTTCAATTTTCCCTCCAAGACAGGAAAAGACTATCAGCCACCTCCGCTCTCAAGACATGCTTCCATTCCCTGATCTGTGATTTGACTGGGGATCGGTACCCCTGCAGGGAGGACAAAAGCCTCCTTCTGCTCTTGCCCGGAGCCCCTCTGGGTTTCCCTTCAAACTTCCTCCCAGGCAGAGGGCTGGGTTCTGAGGTCGGCTGCTGCAGCCAGGACCACTACCAGATTTGCACGTGCTGCTAGCTTGATGGGAATCATTCCTTAAACAGAGTAGAGTCTTTTACAAGTATCGATGTCATTTCCCGAATACAGAATGTCTTAGCAGGCATCATGCGCTAGGAAATGCCGCAACTTTGTCGCGAAAGTCCCAGCCTCCTATCTGAGCCTTCGCTTTCTGACCTCTGAGGCCAGGCCCCTCAGAGAGGCAGAGTGGTGCTTTGCAATTCAAAATTGTTAGAGGAAAACCAAATCTTTATCATCTATATGCTTTGAAAAGTATGCCATTATTAGCATTTTACTCTGGAGGTACAAATTAAAGGCTTTTCTATGCCTTAATCATACTAATGTTTACCAATTTCTCTAAAGATTATTATCATAGTTGGTTATCAGAGATATTGCTGCCTTTAAAACCCCAGGAAATAAAATAGAAGGGAACTTGTTTTTTGGCACTTGACCTTCAGTGCTGTGCTTGCAATGGACTCTCAAAGCGAATTAACTCTTTAGGCTTCCTCAGGGAGAGAAGACACAACCCCTTGCCTTCCTGTCCTTTGACCTTGTAAAGTTCAAGCTCTCTGGGGCAAACATTGACATAGTTAGCAAAGCAACAGACCAAATATGCTGATCTTGTTCACTTCTGTTTCCTCCAGAGAAAATGTGACGCTCTTAGCCGTCTCTCTCATCTGGAGGCCATTTAGCCAAATGGGTCCCCGTCATCTATTGAGCCAACATTTGCTAAGTGTTGACTGTGTCGTTATAAGCCTGGAGTGCAGGAGAGCGATATTAATAGCATGGGTCTGCTGCCTGTTTTTGAACAGCCCATGATCTAACAATGGGCTTTACCTTTTGAAATGATTTAAAAAATATTTAGAGGAGGTTATTATTTTGTGGCATATGAAAATTACATCAAATGTAAATTTCAGTGCCCGTAAGTAAAGCTTTATTGGAATACAGACGTATCCATTCATTTATGTGCCATCGATGAGTAGTTACAACTTCGTCATTGAGAGACCATAATGTTCACATAGCCTAAAGTATTCACTGTCTGGCCCTTTCCAGAAGAGCTTTATGCAGCCTGACACGCTCCCTGCTCTCCAGCTGCTGGAGAGGGCCAGGGAGCTAAGCAATTAAAATGCAACATGAAAAGTGTCAGGAGACAAATGCATGTGAGAGTAGGTGGGAGAATGTTGGTTGACCATACTTAGAGGCAGCAAAGTCTGTGGGGAGGAAGAAATCTTGAGTTAAAGTCTAAAGAAGAGCACGAAGGGGGCCAGAGAGAGGCAGCTGCCTGAACCTGTCAATACATGAAAACATGTATTTTGGAGGACTCCTGTGGAATTTGGTGTGACAAGAGCAAAAGACGCTTGCTGGGGAGTAGCGATGAGGAAATAAGGTGTGATCATCTAGCAGGACCCTGTGGCTGGAGCATGGATTTGGGACGGAACCGTGAAAGCTCAGGGAGCCCCTGGAGGGTGGTCTGCCGCCTGTGACTGGTCAGCTTGACAGTGAAGAAAGAGCCTTGGTAGCAGGGGACGTTCAAGGGGTCAGGAGAGTGTGGTGGGCATGCTGGGAAGGCAAGAAGATAATAATCCAGGCAAAGGATTAGGCCAACATCAGGGCTGATAGGCAGCTGCTGGAACTCAAAGAGGTTAATCTCCAGATAACGGGGATCAGATCAGTGGAGGTAGGGGTGGAGGTCAGGGGTAAGGGAGAGGGACCATCAGGTGTGATTCACAGAGGCTGATTGGTAGATGGGAGAGAAAGATGATAGGTGCTGTTTGAACATTTTCTTTTTGCAGAATTTCTGAGGAATCGAGTGGATAGGGCCAGGCAGTGGCTGCGTATAGCGGTCTGGAGCTCAGGATAGAAATTTGAGCTGGAGATTTGTATCTGGTACTTGAAGCCACTGGCTGCAGGGGAAGGTGATCTGGGCGAGAAGAGCAGCAGTTTGAGGAACACAGAGACATGCAAATCAGGCAGAGGGCTATGAGACAATCTGCTGAGATGGAGAAGAGGCAGCATGGGGAAGAGTCTGAGGGGAGCTTTAGAAATGAAGTTCGGCGGTGGAGGGCTTTGGAGCATTAAGGACCACTGGGTATGATGGAGCGCCTCCCCCGCCCCCCCCCCAGAGGCTGGAGCAAGGTGCCCCCAGTCTGCACAGCCATGTGGCTCTGTATTTTTACCCGGTAGGGATGAGGAGCAGGTGCAGAGAGGTGAACTATGAGGCTGGGCTCAGAGGGGGTTTATAATGCAGAGTTGCAGAGAGAGGAAGCAGCAATGTCGACCTTACCTTTTCACTGCCCTCCCTCCTCCTCCCCCCCCCCCCCCCCCCCCGGCCCCGTGCTGGGAGAGTGATTATGGGGTGGGGTGTGCTTTCTCAGTACTGGGGGAGGAAACAAAGCCAGAAAGAAGCAGCAGATGGGGGGGGGGGGTCTTCAGGAGGTAGAAGAGGATGCATTGAGATGAAGAACATGGGTAAGAAGCCCTGGAGGGTGGTTGTCCGCACTGGGTGGGAGAGTTTCAAAGCTAGCAGTTGGAACGGTTTCTGGAAGGGAAGGGCCCCAGGCTGGAGTGAAGGAGGGGCAGCAGAGGGCAAGGGGCATGTACGTTAGGTCAGGTCGTCCACATGGGCCTGGAGTCCTGTGTGTTGAGGGGGCTTCGGGGAGCCAGGAGCCAGGGGACAGATCCTCTGTGATTGTTGAGAGCGGCTGAGGGGCCAGGAGAGGAAATCTCCTGTGGCCGCAACATAGGCTCACGTGGCCATACGTGTGTTTTGTGCAACTTGACTCTTTCTTTTGTGTGACTTTACTGTTCTCCCGAAGAGTA
This sequence comes from Neofelis nebulosa, assembly GCF_028018385.1. Classification (NCBI taxonomy): domain Eukaryota; kingdom Metazoa; phylum Chordata; class Mammalia; order Carnivora; family Felidae; genus Neofelis; species Neofelis nebulosa. The sequence goes on along the minus strand of NC_080782.1, from coordinate 13,144,991 downwards.
GTTGTGGGACTTTAAATACAACGAGGCTCACGCGTGGCTGCAGCAACCGTAGAGAAATCTGAGTGTGTCCCTAGGCCAGTGTGAGATAGGGTCACCTCGGCGTGGGAACAGGAAGTTTTCCTGGGAGGACAGATCAGACTAGACTGCGTGGCAGTGGGACCCAGGACACTAAGAGGCAGGCCCTCAAACCTAAAAACCTGGAGATTGTTCTTCAGAACTGACACCCGCCTCTTTAGGGATCTCTTGACTTAGGACTGTTTTGCAGCAAAGAACCTTATTTACTGAAGAGAAATGTGAACATGAAGATTCTTCTAGACGATGTGCACATCACGGCAGGTTGGGGACTATGGGTTTGCTGACAGGGAGCAGGCGACAAACTTGGGTCATGAGGAACCACAGAGATGGGCATAGAGACGAAGCCCGTATGTGTTTTCAGGGGCCTCCAAATAGGTAGAAATAAGGTTTTAAAAACCATGATCTCCAATAATAGGTAAGATTATGTTTTCTAATCCAGGTACTTTTCCTCAAATGTCACTCTTAATCCCCACGTTGCTCCACTAAGTGTAGGTACTTCATATCATATCATCTCAGAGATGGGAAAACTTAAGGTGCCATTAAGTAGTTCTGCCAAGGTCACCCGGATTGGAAGAGGGACCTGACATTGGAATCCAGACCTTGTCGCTCCCAGAGCCTGTGTAAGAATATTTATGTGATTCGGTCAATTCTATTTATTATTTAGTCAGGACCCTTTCTTATATGCTGAGCTTGAATAGCTAATTTACAAAGTGTTGTTGTTTATTCATGAAGTGAAACCACACTGAGTTGCTGTCTCAAACACCTAAGGCATAACAACAGGAATAAATATTTATTTGAGGTATGGGGGATCTGATTTTAGATCAGACATGGAGAAAAATTTTCCCTAAAAGCCCAAAGTAATGTAGCTATTTTGCGAAGTCTTTACTCATTTATTCTAAATTAATGGACCCATACAGAACATACAGAAACAGTGGAGAATGGGAGATATTTAATACAGCATACCAAAAGCGATCTCTTTCTTTTGACTGATCTGAGTGAAACAATTGCCTGATAAGAATTATGTATGTAAAGAATCCCCTGTAACCCTTGGATTTTGTTGCTAGATCACAGAATAGAATATTAAGGAAAGCTAAGGTCTGAGCATCTTTATATTCAGGTTAAAAATCCCATTAATATTTTCAATTACAAAAATCTTACTGATGTGTGAATGACATCAAAGAGTTAGAAAGTTTATTCATGTTTATTTAGGTGGTAGCTTCTGTTTGGAATTTTTACCCACTGCCTGTATGATTTAAGAGAAATGAAAAACAAAGCCAACAAAGAGGAGATAGCCTATTACAAGTCACAACGATAAATAGAGTTGTAACTAGATATTTCGATTTAGATCTTTTTAAGTATTATTCTCACCCTGAGAAATAGAACAACCAATACATATATGATCTACTCTAGAGATTAATAAAATTGTGTTCTGTGAGTTTGCAGTAGACAGTTTGTCCATTGGCGAAGAAGGAAAATTAGCTGTGTTTGTTTCTACTTGCCACGAGGAAAACAGTCTCCACTAATAGTCTCCTTCTAAGAACTGTTTTTAAATTTTTCTTAATTTTTAAAATTTTGAGAGAGAGACAGAGACAGAGACAGAGAGAATCTCAAGCAGGCTCCTTGCTTAGTGCGGAGCCTGACTCGGGGACTCCATCCCACAACCATGGGATCATGACCTGTGCTGGAATCAAGAGTCGGATGCTCAGGGCGCCTGGGTGGCTCAGTCGGTTAAGCGTCTGACTTCGGCTCAGGTCATGATCTCGGCGTCCGTGAGTTTGGTCCCAGCATCGGGCTCTGTGCTGACAGCTCAGAGCCTGGAGCCCAGAATTGTTTTTAGTCCATATCTTAGAGTGTGGGAAACAAATGGAAATCTACCAACGTAGATTTCTAACTCTAAAAGCTTCAACACAGCAAATGGACATTGGTAGGACTTTTTGACACGATACTATTACATTGGGGTTTGTGGAGTTACTTTCATAAATTGTGAAGGTCACTGTAATCCTTCCCAATGCTGTCGTGTGCCCTTTAAGATACAGACCAGAGGAGAACTTAACCATCCTAGGCTCTGGTGTTATTGAAGAGATTTTGATTCTATCTACTTCATAGTATCATATCCCTTGGGCCAAAGAGGCACCAGTGTGGACTAGCTCTGGCCAAGGATGGTTCCTGGGGTCTGAGTTCTTACGAGCAAGCACACTGGACCAGCCATCAAAGGTCTGGCTCTGGTTCTGGGCTCCAGCACTAACTAACTGTGGACACTTGGGCAAACCATGTCACTTCTGTGAGACTCAGAGCCCTCATCCCCCAAAGCAAAAGGGCTAGATTAAATCATACCCAGTATTTTCTAATTTTGAAATTCAGTGACTACGTTTGTCCACTGCTGATCCCATGACACATGATGTTACCCCTTTGCTGCAAGGTGTTTCATTGGTTCATGATTTGAAGGCAGACTTGAAGTTGTGTTTGGCTGAAATTAAAGGAGTTCTAATCCTTGCTTCCAGTTATAGGAGGGCTCTAGGATACCTTTGTCATCTATAAGGACATTGGACTAATTCTTTTATTTCTTTTATTGAAATAACCATATTCATTAGGTGACTTTTTTCTCAAGCACTTTTGGGTAGAAGCTTAGATGATATAACAATTCTTCTCTCCAGTGAATTCTTTTAATCCTTTAAAAAAATTAACTTATCGAGGTGCGTGGGTGGCTCAGTCAATTAAGCATCTGACTTGGGCTCAGGTCATGATCTCATGGTTCATGAATTCAATGCAGGTGGTGGGCTCTGTGCTGATGGCTCAGAGTCTGGAGCCTTCCTCAGATTCTTTGTCTCCCTCTCTCTCTGCCCTTCCCCTGCTCACACTCTGTCTCTCTCTCTCAAAAGTTAATAATCAACGTTAAACATTAAAAAAAATAACATATCATGTATTTTATAACATGTAAGAAAGTTTGCAGCTTTTGAGGAATGTTCTGTGACTATGCCAAAGGTGGATTCGAGAGGCAGGACTAGTAAAGATTGAAAGATCAGGAGTTTCTTATTTACTAGGAAATAAGAGAAATCATTAAAATCATTCGTTGATGGATTGGCTTCTTACAACAGCAAGCAGTCAGATGAATGGGGAGCATCTCTTTTAGTCTCCCTGTTTTGCCTGGAAAGAGCAGAGACAAATGCATATAAGTCACTTAGGCTTTCAGCCTGAGCGTGGTCATTTTATGACCAGCTGGGTTCATGATTGTTTGATTCAGGCAGATGTTTGATGACCAGGTCAACAAGACCTCGGGGGAGTTGGCTACAATTTACTTGGACTGAAAATGCGTCCCAGTGAAGGATTTTAGCTCTTCTACCCCCTGCCAGGCCGTGTGTGTGTGTGTGTGTGTGTACCCGTACATATGCTCAAGTATGTATGGAACGTGGGCCCCGATTCCTAAACTTTTTTCATCTCTAGTCTTAGAGTGCATGTCTCAGTGTGATATCTTAAGATATTACTCTGCTATTTTATTTTATTTAAATTTTTTTTTTTTTTTTTGAGAGAGACGGAGACAGCTCGCAAGAGTGGGAGAGGGGCAGAGAGAATGGGAGAGATAGGGAATCCCAAGCAGGCTCCATGCTGTCAACTCAGAGCCCTACTCAGGGTTTGAACTCATGAAACCGTGAGATCATGACCTGAGCCCTAACCAAGAGTCGGACGCTTAACCGACTGAGCCACCCAGGCGCCCCATTACTCTACCAGTTTAAAGAACACTCTTCTAGTGGCACTTTCATGACTAGACTTAAATTGACCCTTGTTCCCCTTTACATCCTAGGGATGCCTGCTCACCTCTTTCTCATCCCCTCCCATTTCGCAAAGATGTATTGAGTTTCTACTATGTTTCAAGCATTGAAGTAAGAATAAGGTCTCTGTTCTCAGAGAGCACACAGCTGATTGAAGTCACATGCATATAAACAAAGTATTCCAGTACCAGTAATAGGTAAAACAGGGCAGGTATTTCCTGTGTGGAATGGCAGAAGGTAGGAGGGAAGGATTAATTCCGAGTGGGCCAGAGAAGAAATTATGAGAGACTATGGATCAGGAAGCATATTTAATAATAGTTCATTGTGAAAATGTAGGAGCATGATCCTTCTGGAGAATTCTCTGTCTTATGGGTTTATCTCGGATTTGCTAAGAAGATAGAATTAGCAGAATTTAGTGCATAGAGGAGTCTAGGTGATTCCAAGGTTTTAGCTTAATTGACTCAGGGGATGGTCATTAACTGAAATGGAGGTGGTAGGTCAGGAAGCAAATTCAACCTATGTCGAGACCTTTCAGAAAACAGTGTGCTTCACTCCCCACTAGTTAGTAAACTATTATACTCCTTAATGAAATTTGGATTTGCCATCTTGTTCTACCACCAGGCAGTGATGTCATCGACATCAGTGATGATCCAGGACCCCCTGAGGATCCGGCCCCACTGTGTTCTTTGCGTGAAGCCTGAGGACTGCAGATTTCATTGAGCAGACGGGAGGACATAGAGAGTAGTGAGCGGGTCAGAGGACAGACACTGTGAATTTCCTTTTGTGTGCTCTCAGAGAAGCAATCACGTAGGGTTTTCGCTATTCTAGTAACCATTTCTTTATGTGTACTGTTACCCACTCTGCTTTGGGGTGGGTCAGATCATCAGTTGGGGTGGGTCAGATCATCAGTTGGGGTGGGTCAGATCATCAGTTGGGGTGGGTCAGATCATCAGTATCTGGGAATTAGCCAGCGCCTAGTTGCAAGGGTTTTCATGCTGTGGGAACTTTGTGAGTAATTTTTATTCATATTACATTTCTTACACAGAAGATTTTATTACCAACAGTTTGAGTGTTTGGGCTCCTGAACTTTATGCTTTCGTGATTAGCCTGCCATCCTCGACTTGGTTCTGTGAATTTATGTATATATGTATAAGACATACATATTATACATATATACAATGTACCCACATATACATGTAATATATATAATTTACAATAGGAAAATTAACTCATTTGTTATAGATGTAAGTGCATTTTATGTGTTTTACACATAAAACACATTATTTGTTCTGATCTGGGCAACACTGGAAATACACTTGCACAAAAACCCCTGTGTATAATCAAGACATTGTAGTCCCCAGTTGGCTTCTAAGATACCAATTTCTGATGGCTTTGTGGTGTGAGTCTAGTGACTTCAGTGAGGGCATAGGTATTGTCTTTCAATTTTCATCTCTAAGTTTCATATTTTTTGCATTTTTTTTCTTTAAGCTCCACCTATAGTTTAGTTCAACAAAAAGCATTCGTCATGCAAAGAAGTAATCACTCATGCTTATTTCTTCAAGATTCATAGTAACAAGATTCAGCAATGGGGGAATGATTTATGTGTCCAAGCGTTGGCCTCTACACTCATATCTAACTTTCCATTAAATGTTCAGCATTTAAATTTGGGGTAGGTTGGGAAAAATAAGCCAGGAAGATTAATGCATTTTATGACACCCCAGCAAAGATTACGCATCAAAGGGTATCTTGGACCACAGTCTCATTTAGTTGATCTTTCTTATACAACCATGCTCCGGTCCTCAAGTAGTGGCAATTAAGGAGTCAAAGATGGGTCCATGTTGGGGTATCCGGGTGGCTCAGTTGGTTAAGCATCCGACTTCGGCTCATGTCATAATCTCACTCTATGAGTTTGAGCCCCATGCCAGTCTCCGTGCTGACAGCTCAGAGCCTGGAGCCGCTTCGGATTCTGTGTTTCCCTCTCTTTCTGCCCCTCCCCCCTCAGAAATAAACATTAAAAAAATGTTTTTAAATGTGTCCATTTTTTGAAACTGGTTCTGAACTGTTCTTAAGTGGGATTAAATGGGACCCAAAGTTCCCACCCAAAGTTTCCATTCTTCTTCTCTTGCCCACTGACTTCTCAGAATGACATAGGTTATATTTTATAGAGTATGTGTAACTTTCACTGAGAGAGATGGGCAGAGAGAAAAAGAGGGAGACAGAGTGAAAGAGATCTTGGCAATGGACACTGGTGAAATTTAGTCTAAAAATCTTGGACATTTTCACAGTCAGGAGCGTTTTCTGGCCAAATGTGTGCTGTGCATTGCAAGTTCTTTAGCTTCTCCCAAAGGTTGTTTTGATTGGATGGCACACAGGGCTTTCACCTGCGCTCCTTTGTGGTTTCATCAGAACCTCTCACTTCTCGGGAAACCTCAAGGTGGAGGCAGCTTCCCAGATGAAGCTGTCACCACTTACAGTGCTGTCTTCAACAACTTTCTTCCTGTGGGTGGGAAGAGGAGGAAGGGGCTGTTTCACTGGCGCTTTTAGAGATATAACAGTGTCAGTGACCTACAAGATATTAAAAATGGCAGTTAATGGTATAACTTTGTCCAAATCACAGTCTCCAGGACTTAATTTACTCATATTTTCCATGAGGATGGTGTAGGTCTGCAAGGTCTGGCTTTGTCTGTTCAAGCCTCTATAGCAAAATACCACAGGACATTTATTCTTAGTTTTGGAGGCCGGGAAGTCCAAGGTCAAGGTGCTAGCATATTCAGTGTCTGGTTAGGTGTCTCACTGTGGTTTGCAGATGGCTGTCTTTCTCATGTGTTCCTACATGGCCTTTCCTTGCTGTCTCTTCCAGATTCTATAAGGACATTAATCCAATCATGAGAGTCTCACCCTCATGACTCAAAATAGCCCTTATTACCTTCCCACAGGTCCCACCTCCACATAGGGATTAGGGATTAGGGCTTCAAGGTATGAATTTTGGAAGGATACATTGAGTCCGTAGCGAGGGTTCTTTTAGTTGATCTTTATTCTGAGAGACCGCCTTGCATTGGAAATTTAGCATGGATAGGACTATTGTACACAAGGTGTATATGTAGACAAATTTGAGCCCCAGTCTCTGCTCTTATTCTTATGTCTTGATGTTGGACAGTTATTAAATTTAAGTCTCAATTTCCTCAACCATCAAGTTGTTCAATCGTGGTGTCTATTTGTAGAGTTACTGCCAAGATAAAATGAAAACCGTGCGCGCAAAGCACTTAGCACAGTGCTTGGCACAAAATAGATCCTTGATGATAATTTAAGTTCTGAAAATCAACCAAACCTCTTTGAACAAGAGCTGAGACTGGCAACACAAAAAAAATGAAATGATTTGATCAGTAGTTTGATTGTTAATATCAAAATTTGTTTGTATTTGATTATAATTTTTGCAAGTCTCTGTTAATTGCAACATATCATTTGTGTTGCAATAAATAGGGACAAGTGGTGTGTGTGCGTGTGCGTGTGTACATGCTTGTGCATGTGAGCATGTGAACATGGGACCTTGATGGTCTTCCCCATCATGTATTTGGGTAATTAATTCATTTTCTGCTACCATAGAAAAAAATTCAACCAACACACCACTTACAAATTTGGGATATATTTTACCCACACATCACCCCTCTGCTTTTATTTTAGTGAAACCGGAAACATTTGAACTTTCTCTTTTTGAAGCATATTATTCCCTAACAAAAATGTTCCTCTGCACATCAATAAGGGGATGCTCGAATTAAATGTTACTGGGAGGAAAATGATAAAAAAGAAATAAAAAATAAATAAATAAACAAAAAGAAACCGCCACCACCACCACCAACAAAAACAACCAACACTTAATACACACACACTTTCTGAACTCTCAAACTCCCAAATTCTCAGGAATCACCCCTTGACATCCATGCTATTAATAATGTAGCAAGTGTCGGGGCGCCTGGGTGGCTCAGTCGGTTGAGCATCTGACTTCGGCTCAGGTCATGATCTCAGTCTGTGAGTTTGAGCCCCGCGTCGGGCTCTGTGCTGACAGCTCAGAGCCTGGAGCCTGCTTCGGATTCTGTGTCTCCCTCTCTGTCTGTACCTCCCCTGCTCATGTCTCAAAAATAAATTAAAACATTTTTAAAAAAATTAAAAAATAGTGTAGCAACTGTCCTAAAATATTTCATACTTACATTTTATAGAAATTATCATTGCTTTTCCTTTCAGGTCTAGTGACTCTTGAAAAAAATAAATCTAAGCCTGTTGTTACATGACCTGAAATGTCAAGATGACACATTCATTTTAAGGCTTAACTTAAGGTATTACTCAGAGAGTGAAGGTCCTGGAGGAAGTGAATTTCTCAGTTGTGAAACAAGAGGAGACAAGCTCATCAGTAAGAAAGTATGGCAGCGTGAATTTTACTAGTTGGATTTTCAACATATGGACTAGAGTTGAATGAATCTTTACTCTTGGATTTTGACGATCTTAGTACCATTATGTTCTCATTACCTTGAGTACAAAAGGCATTTGCTACAAGTCTAGAAGACTTAAGAAAGAAAGGGAAAGATGCATATTAGAGAGGACCTCAAGGGTAGGATAGCCCTCCTCCTATTTCAAGAAAACTTAAGCTTCTAAAGGGCAAGGAGTGATTCCCAACACTTATAGGAAATAAAACAAAATCTAAGCATCGTTCATAACTTGAAGTGCAATGAAGAAGCAGAACATGGAACTGAAAATTCAAGAGGACCGTGTTTTCCTGAAAACTTCAAGTAGCTCCCTCTAAATTCAGAATGTACTAGAAAGGCCTGTGGGATTTATTTCTGCACACTGGGTAGATTTATGTATTTAGAAAAGGGCTACCAGGAGTGCGTTCCCAGAAAGTGACGTTAAGCTCTAGTAAATGATCTGATTTCTGGCCTTTCAAAGGAAATCGATAAAAAAAAAAAAAAAAAGAACAAGATCCTGTGAAATGAGTGATTTCCTGGGGTGAAGCTGTCCCCCGTCACTGTACTTCTCCAGAATGAACCTGTTGCAAGCTGCACTGGTTTTGTGATTAGTGTGAATGAATGTTTCTCGTCACGTAGATTCACTATGGACTTTTTAATTAATAATAATGTCTTGTGTCTTTAGAGCCACCATCGCGAGGAAATTTGAGTGCATTATAATTGATGAATTTCCATTTGTCTTCATACTCTCCTGCTGAATGTATAGATTAGGTATTGCAATTGTGTTTTTGATGAGGAAAAATAGAACCAGAAAAATTAAATCATTGCCCACAGAGATTTCAGAAGGCCAATAATCGAATCATCAATGACTATCTGGTAGTCTTTACTTCTAATTCTGGCTGTTTCCCCAGAATATCTGATCAGTTGTGACAGTTTGTCCTTAGAAAAATAGAGTTGATCAAAACAGTTATTTGCAGTTGCTATGATTAACAGAAGTTTACATTCCTTCTCATTATTTTGGTGGTGTTACACAATTATTATTTGTTTATTTTTATTGATTAAACCACGTGCATGTTTTAAGTGGCCTATGCCAACATCCTTGGAATTCTCTTAAGTCACGCATGTCAGAAGTTTTTGTCCTGGTAAGGGAGTGGTGTAAAACTTAAATTCGGATATTAGGTAGTTGTGATATTTAAAAAATTGGGCATCTCCATCATATACCTGCCATTGTTTTAGCTGCCAAAAGAAAATAAGGTAATCTCCCCAACAAAACCATGTTCAAAACCCTTACTCGTTGTACCTTTGGAAAGATTACTATCATCCTTTCAATCACCCATTCCTCTAGGTTGAAAACATGAGACTGATTTTTCCCCTTCTTGCATTACTAGTTCTATCATTGTTTTCCTTTGACAAGTGTATTACTCTGTCCCTTACTGTGCCCACTCTGCTCCTCGCCTGCAATGTGGTAATCTCCCTGTCTCCTGACTTCAGTTCTCTGTGCCTCAATACGTCTTTGATAAATTTTCCTAATAAATTCTTTGTAATTTTAGAAAGTATGACTTAGGCATAAAAAAGTATACAGAATATGTTGAACATCACCATCACCCAGCTTAAAAAATGGGACCTTAGAGGGGCACCTGAGTGGCTCAGTTGGTTAAGCGTCCGACTCTTGACTTCAGCTCAGGTCATGATCTCATGATCATGAGATCGAGCCCTGCGTTGGGCTCCATGCTAACAGAACAGAGCCTGCTTGGGATTCGCTCTCTCCCTCTCTCTCTGCCTCTCCCCCACTTACGCTCTCTTTCTCCCTGCTCTCACAGAATAAATAAATAAACGTGAAAAAAAAAGTGACCTTAGAGATACAGCCAAAAAGCCTATTTGAAATCTCTCCGGGATCTCATTTCTTTTCTTTCCTTTCCACTGTCACAAATTTCATGATTATTTTTTATGCATCTTTTTATACTTTTTACCTATATATCTGAATCTGTAAAAATGGGTAGTATTTCTTTACCCCAGTAATTTCTTTCTGAAACTTTCATGTTGTTTTTTTTTTTTTTTACATGGCTTTAAGAGTTCCTCTCTTTTAAGATTTATACATGTTCGTGTATGCGACTTTGTTCCCTTCAGTTTCGTTGCCGTGGTCCACTGGATCCATACGACACGATTTATCCATTCTTCTCTGCATGTACTCTGAGACTGTTTGCTATTTCCCCCCCAAACACAAACAGTTACACGACAAACATGTTTGAACATGCTTCCTTGTTCACATTTCTGAGAGCTTCTCTAGACTCAAGGTCTAAATCCTGGGAGGTAGGATCTGCTCACTTTCCAATTTTTCATTCAACAGTGCTTGTGGCCAACTGACATGCTATAATTATGTGTCCTATTCCACCTAAAAAAAAGACTCTGCATTCATCCCTCCACCGACGTTCAATGGAATTTCATCCTCCTGAAGGAGAAGAGCTCCTTCTCATTTCCCAATCTGACCGGACCTCCCCCAAGGAATTTCTTTTAGTGAGGGGTCACCAGTTCAAAAGCTTTGGGCCACATGCTGAAATGCCGATGTATGAAAAATGCAGGGTGTGGTGGGATCTGGGTAGAGTGGGAGCCATGTATCAGGGCACCATATCCGATTTACAGACTACGAGTTTATGGTCCCTGAGATTCTTGTATTACCTTGTTTATTTTCCTGAGAGTGTCTCTGAAATGCGTAATCATCCCATTTACTGCATAGCAGCAAAGACCTAGGTCTCTGGAGCCAGGCTGCCTGGGTCTGAATCCCTGTGCCACTGCTACTAGTTCTCTGCGTCTGAGCTGGTTCCTTGTTTGCAAAATGCGGGACCTGCTCATACTCGTTTCTTAAGGCTTTGGCGAACACTGGACGAGGTAATATACATGAAACTCTCACGTAGGTGCCTAATGCATTTTTGTCGAGTTGTTGAAGAGAGTGAAAAGAAGAAAAAGTCGTCTCATACCTCCTCGGTGTGAGACAGTGCTTTAGGAACTGGGAAGATGATGTTGACTTTAACATCTGTCTCTTTCCCAAATTAAGGTGTCCGTTGAAACCAAGCCCTCCACACGTTACTTGGCCCCGCAATGAGTCCGCAAATATATGATGAATGAATCAATAAGCCTAATGATTCTCTTAAGGCAACATGAGTGCCCAAGGTGTGTTCTGAGCCACGATGGAGCAGGTTAATTATACCCGTGATAACTTTACTCTGTGCACGTTAGTGTATTCTTATTCTTTGGCTATTGGTTATTCCTGTGTAATATGGACAGTAGCTTGCCGTTAGCGGTGACAGTTGAGTGGTCAGGATACCGTCTTTTTTTTGTGACAATGAGTAACAGAGAACTATTTCTTTAATGCCTTACTTGTATACAAAACCACCAACTTTTGATTATGACGAACCTTTGTTCCCCCCCCCCCCCCACCTCAATTTTTAGGTCTCATTGTCCACGAAGGAGCTGCAGTTTACAGAGTGTTTAAGCGCTGGCGGGCTGTTAACTTACACTGGGATGTATTGAATTATGATAAAGCCACAGACATCGAAGAAAGTAGCCGGGGAGAGTCTTCCACAAGCAGGACTTTATGGTTGCCACTGACGGCCCTGCGGAACAGGAACTTGGTCCACCCGACGCAGTTAACTTCCCCCAGGTTTCAGTGTGGCTACGTGTTACTGCACCTGTTCAATCGGATGAGGCCCCATGAAGATCTGTCCGAAGATAACAGCTCAGGGGAGGTTGTGATGAGAGTGACTTCTGTGTGACAAAAGCGTAAGGCGGCGTGGTGTAGACCACCCTGCGCATCTTGGAATGTAATTGCAATGAATGGCGAAACCACCGCACTTCGAAAAACACACATCTATGAACTTTTTAAAATTTATGCTTTTTATATGAACATTTGAATTGCAAATACATTTTTCTGAAAAAAAATAGCTCTCTGGTTCTTTGTTTTCTGATTTCCCACATCTTTTATAAGTTGGTACTTGAAATCATTATACATATAATTTAACCCTACTTGGTTCAAAGAATGATGGAAGCTGTCCTGAAGGCCGAGACTATTTTTTCTTGCTTGTTTTAAATATATTTTTTATCAAACGTTTTGCTCCATGTGTAGTTTTTCGGGCATGCTACGAACGGGGAAGAGCTTAGAACTCCGTGGGCAGATGCCAAGGTGCCTGTGGGTTCGCAGATCCCAGGTGCTTGGGTGATGCTGTGGACTGGTCCTCTTCGTGCCTCACATCTACTGGCAGATGTAAGCGGGACTTTTTTGCTGGGATGGAATAATCTGTCACCAGGAATGCAAGCTCTAGGAATGTTGGCTTGCTTTCTAGCTTGTGAAACAGTACAGAGAGCTTATAAACAGTTAAAGATGAGTGGGGAAAAAATAGTTCTCCTCCAGTACGTATAACTTACTGGTATTACATACAAGTGGGCAGGGCCTTCTGTATACTTATAACCGTTAAGAGCTCACCAAAACATCACATCATTGCTTGTGAAGTAATAATCCCACCGCCTCACATTTGCATAACCCTCGTACAGACCTACGGCAGTCATTTGGGTTATTAGTGTCTTGAAGTCTGTGAGCGCTATCTTAATTAGATTTTCTTTCTGTAAAAGCTTATATACCTACTGAATCATTTAAACACAGACCCTATCACTCGCTTTAATGAAGTCCTGGGAAATATATTCACCTGCAGCGAGAAATGTTTTCTTTCAGTAGATACGTATTTTTTAAGTGAGAAGAGGAAAAGAAAAATGAGGCTATTGACTCCCTAGGAACGGTTTGCTAACTAGTGGCACCTGGAGATTTTCCACCTTTTAATCCTCCTAATGGAGGGAAATGGCACATTTTAATGAGCAGTGACAGAATAAATGAAGAGGCAGGCGGTCATGCTTTCTTTTGGAACATGAGTTGAACATGTAAGTCATTGGAAGTAACTGATGAGTAGATTTTAAAGCATATGAAATAAGAACGCTTTACATTCTATTTTCTAAAAATGACCTTTGGATGATTCATACTAGAATAGTTAACGTTTACAGGTAGCACTGTGATTCCTACGTAGCAAATCCCACCAATACGCGAAAGAATATTTTCCCAGTTTAAAAACTGTCGCAAATGAGTTAAGGCTGTGCTCATTTGCATAAATGGGAAAAAGGAATCAGGAAATCATGAAAGAAGGAACACGCAACCACTGTTAAGGGGGCAGTTGTAGGAAGCGAGAGTGTTAAATATTCCCATCCTGTATGTCACTTTTTAAATTCTGATATTACACAAGCACAGTCCTGGGGAAGACACTGGGAGGTAGCAGTCAGTCCTATGAATCTGGTTCCGGACGCTCGGAATCTTGCCCCCTGGGACCGAAAAGCAGATTAATTAATAGAGACACCAGGAATGCCAATCTGCTGTCAAAGGAACAACCCATTTTTTGTGCCCCGCAGGTGTTGATGTTTGTCCTGGACAGTTTAATCACGGAGAGGAGTCGTCGTCAACAACACGTTTAATGGAGAATAATTGTGGGAACTGTTCAGAGCATCGCATTAAAAATACCGGATAAAGAGACAGACACAGATTAGATTATCACTGCTCCGTATTTAGCAAGTCTGCCCTTCTAATTGGCATACACCTTCGTATTCCATCAACTCACTAGAAACAAAAAGGCATAATGGGTGGGACACCCCGCTCAGTGTGGGGTGCACGAGGTAGAGATGTCGCCAAGAGAGTTCAGAGTGAGCCTGTCAACCTGGAAAGGAATATGCGTCCCTAGGCTGCCCTGCTTTCCAGCACCCTGACATTCGGATGCACATTTTGCCCACACCCACTGTTTCCCCCCATCACCTTCACACCTCCTAACACACCCACACACACAGTCACACACCCACACGTGACCCGAGTCAAGGTTGGAATAAGGATCTGGCAGAACCTCCGCTCAATAAAACGTACCCTCTCTGAAATGATTACATAAAAACTCAGAAGAAATACTCCAGGTGGGGAGGAGACGTGCCTTGAAAGAATTGAATTCACTGTTTAAAAATAATTAAAATGTTAATATGTACTACGAGTTACGGTATAAATAATTAACTTCCAGTTGCCAAGTCTGTAATTCAAACGTGGGCTCCCTTAAATATCAAAATCCCCGACGTAAGGAAATAAGTTCGAAATGCCTTATTTTTAGGATCTTTTCCAATATTAGAAACACTGAGACCTGTATGCACTTTGTCTCTTTCCAACCACTCATTTGAAGGACAGGCATCCACAGAGCACCTCCTGCGTGCCACATACTTTCGCAGTGGGCCACAGAACGACCCAGGTTTGCAAGGAGACTTTGGGGACATGTGTCACAGCATATGTGGCAGGATACAGGCAAGCAAATGAAAGTGGAAGATCAGGAGCAGATTTCCCTGGGGTGGCCGGGGAAGGAATCCCCGAGGAGCCGGCATCACGGGTGCTGAAGCGTGAGCAGTTTGCCGGTCAGACAAATGGAGAAGAAATTCTGGGAACGGCTCCTTGGGGGTAAAAGAGAGGCATGTTTCAGTCATGGTGAGAGGCTTCTCACTGGGGGGGGCAGAAGATGCCTGGGAAGACATGATCCATGTCTATGGGGTTCACTAGGTAGCAGGGTCCGAACTCCACAGGGAACCCTGAGAAGACGGTGTTCAAGCTGCAGGTGGCCAGACGTGGCAAGGTCATCTCGGGGGGATGTTCATCCCCCTCTAACCCGATTCCTATGGGCGACATTCTCTGTTCTCAAGGTACGGCTAAAATAAATGGACAGTGGTCATACCCTCAAAAGAGTTCGGAGAAATCCTACAAAACAAAATAGTAGGCAGCAATCACACACAGGTGCCACCACTATAAATTAGATAATGCAGTAGAAATACTGGGGGCACTGAGTGGGCTCTCTTCCCCTCTCCCAGAAGACAGCGAAACCCACAATTCCGAAGAGGAAAGCACATCGGAGATTTTGTGAAGTAGAAGATAGGGTCTCTATTATTGAAAATACTCCCAAACACTTCCCAGAATAAAGACTATCATCTGATTTTTCTTAAACAGGATTAATTTTTTTTTTTTTTATTCCATATGTCTCATTAACTAAACAGATGCCAGAATAAAGCAAGCTCTATCTACTGCTTCTGTTTCAGCCTGGGACTGCTATCCTTTTCCTTTTTGTTTTTCTTTTTTTTCCCACACTACTAGCATAGTCTATTGTTTTTGATGATGTGCTAATCAATCCTCCTTTATCTATGGAGTGAAATAGCAAAATTAATTTGTCTTTGCCAATCCAGAATTAGATCAGCGATGATCTAATAATGGAAGTGTCATTTTACACAAAGGTCATAATTTGTCCATATTTTCCTGCGTAGCTTGCTTCTTTTTTTTCTTTTTGATTTGCAAATTTTAATGACAGTAGCTTACGAATATCTGATACTTAAAATTTTTCTTTCCAGGCTCATCATTTATCAGACTTCAGTGGCAAAATTTGGCTTTTTATTTTCAAGACGTGTTTGCATAAATGATATCATATAAGGGGCGCCTGGGTGGCGCAGTCGGTTAAGCGTCCGACTTCAGCCAGGTCACGATCTCGCGGTCCGTGAGTTCGAGACCTGCGTCAGGCTCTGGGCTGATGGCTCGGAGCCTGGAGCCTGTTTCTGATTCTGTGTCTCCCTCTCTCTCTGCCCCTCCCCCGTTCATGCTCTGTCTCTCTCTGTCCCAAAAAAAAAAAAAAAAAAAAATGATATCATATAAAAATAATTTGATGCCCAACATATTAAGAAATAATTGGTTTAAAACCTTAAGAAGATACTGGAGGCAGTTAGTTCAATCCCATTTTATCAGTTCAGAAAAAAAATGCTCCCATAACGTGTGTGTGATTCAGAATTGCAGGAGGTGCCATAATTTATAGCAAAGCTCAAAGTTCCGAGCCCCGGTGGAACCTAGAGATTAATTACCTCATAAAGATGCCATTTTATACACAGTGGATTTATCTAATAAATTAGTCAAAGACTTCAAAGTTATTTTAAGGGATTTTCCCTCTAGGAAGTATAGACACTGGGAGCCAGTGGGAGAATGAAAACTATGCATGATTTCCTGTAAAATTTTGGTGATGCATAAACTTTACCCCAAAGCGTTTGATACTGATTTTCCAAAATAAGTTAGAGGTCACTTAATTTTCTTGTAACTTCTTCATATTTCTGAGAAGTTTTTCTGCATGCAACGTGGCCTTTCGGAAGAAAAGTATCTTTTTCTAGGGCTGCCAGTAGAAAAAAGAGATTTGCTCCAAGACACATAGGGCGTGGAGCCTAGTGAGCGTAGGGTGGAAATGGTGACCTAGGTGATTAAAAACCCTGCTCTCTGGGGCTGTCAAGCACGAATGTCCATCTCAGCTGCTGGGCCACCGAAGGAGCCTCAGCTGTGAGTGAATGGAAACATGGAGAGAAATGTCTCATGTAGTCATACCTCTAGCTCCCTAGCATAGCTGTCCTGGGGCTTTGGGAACACAGGAGATCTGCCCAGAAGCTGTTATGACAACAAGGACAATGTGGCCAGAAGCTGGAAATGCTCCGTGGGACACGTTTCCCATGAGACTCTTGGCAAAGTCAAGATTTAGTAATAAGAAAGAGCCAAAGCATAGATTCAGAGACCAGGAGAAGAAAAAGTAACACAATTCGACACCATTTAACGGCACGATGTGATTAGTTTGTTAGCTGCAGCTCTGGAGATACTTACTTTTCTACCTCGCCTTCCTTATTCATCATCCCTGGCTTAGACAACAAGGTGGCACCGTCCCCATTGTGCCATTGTTCAAAGTATTATGCCCCAGGCACACAGTGAGGCTCCGAGCTGCTCCTGTTGGTATATCACTAAGGACCAGCTCCCCACATGGGCTGGAGAGACTGCCCCCCAAAAAGAGGTAAGGAAGAAATCAGAAGCGGCAGCCATGATGCAGGGACAATAAAAAGTGGGCCACAGTGGCACAAGCCCAAGGGGTTGCTCATGAGGTGACAAGTGAGGGAAGGCTGCCTGGGAACAGAAGATAAAAGATAAGCTGATTTTATGAAGTTTGTGATCTTAGGGAGGAGGAAGCCCATTAATTTGGCAGTTGAATGAAGTGGTTTGATGCCAGAAAAGAAAATTTCAGAAAAGACACATGACTCAAACCTAGTGTTCAGAGAAAGTTTCCTGAAGAAGGTAACCTCCAGACCAAGATGGCGACAGAGGTTGTTCCTGACTTGACTCTCCCTCACAAGAACAAATAACAACTCTTCAAGAACAAGACACCACTGAGAGAATTCTAGAATATGGGGTGAGGCTGAAGCCCCCCTCACCCGCCCCCCCCCCTCCACAGACCAGGACAGACTGCATCGGCCAGCCTGCTGGGCTTTTGTTGGACATTCCACTGAAGTCATAGACGAACTTAGGGGCACATAGGCAACACTGTGGAGTCTTTCAATACACTAACATTTGTGTAGGATTTCATTGTTTTATCTCAACCACATCTTATATTTTAAGCGTGGAGTTCCTTTACCTCTTTTGTTAAAGTTATTCCAAGTATTTCATGTTTCTGTTTTTGTAGATCATGTTTTCTTTTATCTAATTATTTATTGCTAGTATGTAGAAATATATTGGTTTTGCTATGTGGACCTTGTATCCTGAGACCTTATAAATTCCCTCATTATCTCCAAAGCTTTCGTTGTTATTGTCCTGGTGTTCTCTATATACACAGTCAAATCTGTATCTGTAAGCAATAACTGTATCTTTCTTTCAGTTTTATAAATTTGAGTTTAATTTTTTCTTCTTTGGCTTCTTCTTTTTAATTTATTTGAATTTGTATTTTATTTTTTGAGAGAGAGAGAGAGAGAGAGAGAGAGAGAGAGAGAAAGTGAGTGGGAGCAGAGGGGCAGAGGGAGGGAGAGAGAGAATTTTAAGCAGGCTCCACACTCAGCATGGAGCTAGATGCAGGGCTCGATCCCACGACCACTCATGGCCTGAGCCAAAATAGAGTCAGACAACCAACTGAGCCACCCAGGCACCTCAGTTGGGCTGTCTAGCTTCTTAAGGTGGAGGTTTAGATGATGGAATTAAAGGATTTCTTCTTTTCTAATGTAAGCACTTAAAACTACAAATTTCCCTCTAAATGCCATTTTAACGGCATTGCATATCTCTTAACATACTGCTTTCCCTACCATCCTATTTAAAATATCTTATAATTGGGGCGCCTGGGTGGCTCAGTCGGTTAAGCATCCGACTTCAGCCAGGTCACGATCTCGCGGTCTGTGAGTTCGAGCCCCGCGTCAGGCTCTGGGCCGATGGCTCGGAGCCTGGAGCCTGTTTCCGATTCTGTGTCTCCCTCTCTCTCTGCCCCTCCCCGTTCATGCTCTGTCTCTCTCTGTCCCAAAAATAAATAAAAAACGTTGAAAAAAAAATTTAAAAAAAAATAAATAAAATAAAATATCTTATAATTTCCCTTGTGGTTTCTTCTTTGATCCACAGATTATTTAGAACTATGTGGTTAATTTCAAAATATTTGTAGACTTCCTAAATCTCTTCTTGTTATCAATTTATAAAATTTATAATTTAATTCATTGTGGTTAAGAAAACACTTTGTATAATCTAAATCCACTGAACTTTACTGAGATGATTTTATGGTCAAGTATATGGTCTTTCTTAAGTGTATCACAGATCTACTGCTGCATAACAAACTACCTGAAAAAATAAGCCACCTCAAAGCTTCGTGGTTTAAAAATCATAATTTATTATTTTTCATGATTCTGCTGGTTGTCTGGGTGATTTGTCTGCTAATTTCCTCTGATCTCACCCTGAGACTGCATTCAAATGGAGGGTTGGCTAGGGGCTGGGCTTAACAGGGACACTGGCTGGGCTGGGCTTCTCTCTCTGTCTCTCTGTCTCTCTCTCTCTCTCTTTTTAATTGTATTCATTTTAGAGAAAAAGAGCATGAGCAGGGAAGAGGAGCAGAGGGAAAGAGAGAAAGAATCCTGAGGAGGTTCAACATTCAGTGCAGAGCCCAACTTGCAGCTTGACCCCACAACCCTGGGATCATGACCCAAGCCGAAATCAAGAGTTGGACACTCAACCAACTGAGCCACCCAGGGTCCCCTGGGTTTCTCTTTCAATATCAGAGGTCAGCCTAGGCTTCTTTACCGCCGCAGTGCAAAAGTGGGTGAACAAAGTCTAAGAGGCCTTGACTCCAAAGTGGTATAACATCAGTTCTGCCATACTTCATTGGCTAAGGCGGATCACAAGACCAGCTCAGATTTTTAAAAACGGGAAAATGGATTCTACCTCCCGACAAGAGGAAGGACGATTAATTTGTAGTCACGTTCAATGTACTACATTTTGTGAAGGTTCCCTGGACACTTGAAAAAAATATATGTTCTTGCAATTGTTGGGTGTGATATTCTATACATTTCTGTTATGACACACCGATCAATATTGCTCAAACTATATCCTTAAATATTTTTTAAGTTTACATTTAAATCAATTACTTCCTTATATAGTTTTGTTTATTTCTCTGTTTAGCTTATTTTTGTTTCATGTGTTTTGAAGCCCTGCTTTTAGCAATGGATGCATATACATAGGGTCGTTGTGTCTCATCCTTTCTTGCATTAGGGAGTGTTCTTTATCTCTGATATGGGCGTTTACTTGGTTGACATTAATTCTGCCCTACCAGTCTTCTTAAACGGTCTTATTTACACATTTTCTCATCCTTTAACTTTTAAACTGTTTGTGTTTTCATACTTAAATTTCATCTCTTGAAAACAGGATGTAGCTGAATCCTGCTTTTCTTTAAAAAAAAAAAAAAGTTTATTTATTTTGCGAGAGAGAGAAAGAGCACAAGCAGGGGAGGGGCAGAGAGAGAGAATCCCAAGCCATCTCCGAACTGCCAGCACGGAGCCCAATGCGGGGCTCGAGCTCACCAACCATGAGATGCTTAACCAACTGAGCCGCCCAGGTGCCCCATGAATCCTGTTTTCATATTCACCCTGAAAATGTTTGTCTTTTGTCTCCTTTGCCGTGTAAAGTAACATAATCTGCTGTTTCGAGATTTAGAACTTGGACATATTTGGGGGGGCATTCTATCCTTTCTTATGTCTCTTCCCTGTATCTCTCAGCTCCCACCCTTTCCAGGACCCAGTATAATTTCCTCAGGAAAAGTAATAGTAACAATAATAAATAACAATTGAACAAAAAAATCAAAGCAAAACAAAAACAGAAAACAGTTCACAACAGGAAAAAGATGTAAACATAACCATAGGGATGAGGGAAGGAAAATTATTCTCTTACATTTTAGTTTCCTATGGACATAGAGGGAAAAAAGTATTAATTACTAGTTAATAGTTAGTGAATTACTTCTCTGCAGTTTACTTTATATCCCCAAATTCATGGGGGCGCCTGGGTGGCTCAGTCGGTTCAGTGACCGACTTTGGCTCAGGTCATGATCTCGAGGTTTGTGAGTTCAGGTCCCGCGTTGGGCTCTGTGCTGACAGTTCAGACCCTGGAGCCTGTTTCGGATTCTGTGTCTCCCTCTCTCTCTGCTCCTCCCTCACTCATGCTCTGTCTCTCTCTCTCTCTGCCAAAAATAAATATTAAAAAAAAAAAAAAAAATATATATATATATATATATATCCCCAAATTCATGAAACTCTCCCAAAATCTCTATAGATGAAAGCACCATTTAAGACACCAATTTATGTAATTCTTTGTCAACGTCTGTGCCCGGAACACCAATCATGAGTCTAGGCTGAGATGGATTTCCTGAGCCTGATGGAGGTTTGAAATGTCAGAAGGATGTTCAGGAAGAGAGTGTGACATTTATCTCTCACAGATTTAATCTTTCCTGTCTGCCCTAGATCGGATAGCCTTACAGGAAACAGAATTCGGAGGGCACGTGTGAATTACACCCTAGGGGAATTAGGCCCCAGCAATCTCTGTTCCATTAGAAATCTTCACCTAGCCATGTTATGAAGATTTTGCATTAACACCCTTCCAAATAAAAGGGTGTATAGATAAAAGGGTCAATAGATTCGGATTCTGAATTTGACAGAATTTGAGGCTGAAAATGTTCTTCCACTTCTTCCCTCCACTTTTACTTAAAATACCTGGGCTCTACCTTATTTTGGTCTTTTTTTTTTTTTTTTTCCTGAGGCCTGGAGCACCGAGTTTAATCAAAAAGGCAGACAAGCTTTTTTTTTTTTTTTTTTTTTTTTTAAATAAGACTGTAGGACTCAAGTCTTTTCTATTTGGACTAAAATAATATTAAAACACCTAGGTCCAATTAACTAAAACAACTACTTCCATGGGTAATCAATTTTCTGGATGTAGCAGAGAACGTGCTTTGAAACAGCGGTAAAACAAAGTAAGGGGGTTTGGGTCTATGACATATTCACAGGTCTGTGACTTACAGGTCTGGTAAATAACAGTGTTCTCCAACCATTACCGGTGTCAGACTTGGAAGGTTCTGTAGTTCTTCAGAGGCTTCTCTGAAGAAATAGTCAGGATGAGTAGCCCTTTTGACATAAATCTCCTAACTGCATGATTGCAGTGTTTTTTAGCCCTCGGCTCCAATCATTTCCATTTTACTCGGTTGTCATTACCAGAAGGGTGTGTGTCCTTGGGTAGGGAGGTGGGTGTGGGTGTCGAGGAGAGATTAGAGCAGACTGTCAGTGTCAGTGGAAAATTCATCGGCAGGACTAAAGGTTGGGACGGTCAGTGCTCAGGGGTCACTGTCAAGCGTCTGGTGCTTGTCTGCACCACCGTTCATGGAGCCGAATCTAATTCTCATCCATCCCGCTGGCTCTTCAGAGTCACTTAGAATCAATTTGAGCCGGGCTCAGAGATGTGTGGGAGTCTGGCTCCTGTCCCGGCTTTATGATCTCACTCCGGGCTGACAGTCTGAAACCCCAGCAGCACCCAAGATTCAAAATGGAAAGCTTGCCTCTGGGGACAAGGTTACTTTATCTGGTAAATATTTATCGGTCCTCAATTATGGGCCAGACATCGTGAAAGAGGGTGGGGTAGAGGGTTTGGAGGTGGAGTTGACTAACCATCCTTAGACCTGAAGAAAGGAGCTCCTGTCACGTGGCCCTCACTGGCAACCTCTTCTAGCCACACTCCTCCACATGGCACAAGAAGACCTGGCCAAGGGACCCAGAGTCCATCCAGAGCCCAAATGTCAATATAGAACGTGCACCAAGCACTGAATTCCCAGAAGTTTCTACCCAAATTGGTCGTGTCTACTTCATGAGCTCACACGGACCTCTTTCCTGGGTTCGTTCTTCTAGGACTGACTGTCCCTCCAGCGTGACCATCCCTAGGACTTGGGGCTGGCCAAGCAGAGCTGAAGAGGCATGTGTGAATGAAGCCGGGTAGTACAAGCTGGAGGTCACACACGTGTGACCACACGTGTAAGTAAGGAAAGAATCCAGGGGTAGAAGGAGAAGCGGTATAGCCATGGGGTCCAAGAACTCAACTGACCATTGAGATTTCACGAAGGTGTATGTAAAGGGGATGAAACTGATTTGACAGTTTTTGCCTTCATTTTTAACTTCTAAATATTAGACATCTGGGATCTGTCCTCCTGCCTTGAACCTTGGAAATATTAAGAGCTTGTCTGTAAGCATGGAGTTAGGATAATACATACTACACATTATTATGTATCACCAACTGTTACGTACGGTTTAGTAGGGGCTTCTAAAAGTCTTTTGTAGGACCATAGTAATATAATTCTGAAGTCAGACGGCTGGGTTCAAAACTAAGCTCTAGCTTTTAATAGTTACCCAATCATTGAAGAGTTACAGAGGATGTTGGCTTCGCAGACCCTCTAGCTGATGCGTATTCTGCGTTCCTCCTGTGAAACATACTAATGAGACCCGAAACATTCATTAGCTGGTCTAATGTTGCACAGCAAACCACTTAAACTGAATGGGTTCAAACAGCGGTCTTTTATTTTGTTCACTAATTTGTAGTTGGGAAGGGCTCAGCAGAGAGGTCCCCTCCTTACTCACTCGGTGTAAGGTATAGGAGGGGCTCGGCTGGGGCGCGGGTGTGGCTCAGTTAAGCATCCGACTTCGGCTCAGGTCATGAACTCACAGCTCGTGAACTTGAGCCCGGCGTCGGGCTCCATGCCGACCGCTCAGAGCCTGGAGCCTGCTTCCGATTCTGTGTCTCGCCCTCTCTCTGCCCCTCCCCTGCTCCTGTGCTCTCTCTCAAAAACAAACAAAAACATTTTTAAAAATAATTAAAAAAAAAAAAAAAAAAAAGAGGGGCTCCGCTGGGAATGCAGGATCTGCTGGCAAGACGGCTCAAGACAGGGCTGGAGAGGTGGTGTCGGTATCGGCTGGGAGTTCACTCAAGGCCACGGGCAAAGGGCCTTGCTTCCTCTCCATGTGGCATCACTACAGTGTGCCGGGGCTTCTTGGCAGCACGTGGCTGTCCAAGAGGCAGGGCTGTAAAAGAACAAGGCAGAAGTACATGGCATTTTTGTGACTTAAGGTTGGAAGTCGCAGAGCATCAGTTTTGCCATACTCTCAAGGTAGTTACCAACGCTCCTCCAGGTTCAAGGGGAGGGGACGTGGATTCTGCACGAGCATCTGAGATGGTACACCATCTTGGAGTAGAATCTTCTGTAACAGACACATACATTCTTGCTTCTACCAGACGAGTTTCTGAACAATTAGTTGTCAAATCACTTGATACCAATGTCATTACATAATTTCATTTAATATAACTGATGATGGAATTGAGTATGAAAAGAGGTGACCACTAGGCTGAGAGTTTTGGAAGGACTGGAGAGGCGTGAGCCCTGCCAGTTGGATGTTGGGAAAATATCTGTGGAAGATTATAGAAAGCAAAAAAGAAATCTAGAAAGACTCTGCATCAGATTGTTTCACCTGGGTCTCCAGGTTTATTTGACATCAGAGAAACTGAAAGTGGAAAATGTGAAGCATATGTTATATGCGTGCTTTATGCAGGAAAACAGCCCAGAATCCCATCAGCAACTTCTACCAAAAGAAAAGCCCTTATCGAATTGATGTATATTATGCATTTGAAAAAACAGAATGTTTAAGGTATGCATGAATCGGTTTCTAACAATTCCTTGTTTCTTTCTTTAAGTTTACTTATTTATTTTGAGACAGCAAGTGAGCAGGGGAGGGGCAGAGAGAGAGCGAGGGAGAGAGAGAGAATCCCAAGCAGGCTCCATAATATCCGAGTGGAGCCTGAGGTGGGCCTCAAACTCACGAACCAAGAGATCACGTCCTGACCTGAAATCAAGAGGCAGACACTTAACCGACTGAGCTTTCCAGGTTCCCCAACAGTTCCTTGTTTCAATTGGTTTTTTCAATCAACGGATTAATTCTTGGCACTTACTGTATTCAATAAGAAGACTTTTTGTTGTACTTGACCCCCTTCACCTTACTTTACTCATCTATAAAATGATAGTATCATTAGGATACTTACTTCATAGTGTTTTTGAAATGATTAACTAAAACAATCTACTCACACATTTAACATACAGCAATCAGGTGTTTCTTATACTTATTACCATTATAAGTACTTTAGGTCACAAGGAGGAGAGATAGGCTTGAGCTACCTCAGGTGATGGGGATCTAGCAGGGAATATTTGGGGAAGTGAGGAGGGTCAGGAAACCACCTTTGCTCTCCCACAGTAGATGCCACAAAGAATCAAAGCATCATTCCAGATCTTCAGGAGCTCTGGTGCCCTATTGTCCTTTCTGTCAACAGCACTGGCACCTAATCCAGTGAGCCTACCATTCTCAACCCGTGCTACTTTCTATCTGCTTCTCTCTCTACTCTTGGGTTTCCTCCATGGCTGCCCTGCCTCTTTTTCTTCCTTCTATGTCTTATGTCACCTGTCAATTCCTCCAGAAAGAAGCTCTTACTGGGCTCACCGATCTTCATCCAAAAAGGAGCACATCGATGTGGCACTTGACCACCTTGTGAGCCACTGGCCTGCCACATATGTCTTGTAGTTTTTAGTCAAGGAGCCGATCTCTGGTTCAGTCTGTTGTGGGTCAAGACACCTGTATCTGATGGCCCAGAGCGAGACAACACAGGTAATTCCACTCTGTCCATGGGTATAGCAGGGATGGAGGGTTTCAGGAACTTTAGCTGACAGTTGGTATTCATGCCTGTGCAGTTAAGTATGCCATCCTGGAAGCTTATAATTGGCATTCATTCTATTTGAGGGGTGCTGGGGCTGTCCCATTTGTCTTGACGCCCATGGTGTCATTTGGTGATAACCATTCTGCATGGTGATTATTTGATGATTACCATTAAAAAGAAAGGGGCATTGTGCAGAAGAACATGAGTGGGAATCAGATCCTGGTTTTTAATCTTGGCTTCTCCACTAGGCTCTCTCTCTCTGCTCCCACTCCTGTGGGGTCTCTCTGGGTGTCTCTATCTCTCTTGATCTCTCTGTTTCTTTCTCCCCCCACCCCCACCGTTACACTTCTCATTAAAAGTAAAATTGCTCCTGAAACTAATTTGAAATAAAAATCATTTA
Organism: Neofelis nebulosa; assembly: GCF_028018385.1. Taxonomy (NCBI): domain Eukaryota; kingdom Metazoa; phylum Chordata; class Mammalia; order Carnivora; family Felidae; genus Neofelis; species Neofelis nebulosa. The sequence continues at coordinate 13,119,146 of NC_080782.1, read as the reverse complement.
TTATTATGGCAAGTACCCGTAGGTACTTGGGCAGAGATGTGGATAACTCATCCTGTAGATTGATCCTGTAATCCCTACCCTATGAGGATTACCATCTCAGACGTGTTGTAGATGCACCAAGAAAAACAAAACAAAACAAAAATGGAAAATGAGACCATTTACCCAAAGTGACACCTGGGTACCACAACATTTGCCATCCAAGTTGCTTAATATTTCACATTCTTCAGTCTGCGGTGAATACGTACGTTCTATCTTTAGAATTCATTTAGAAAAAAAACAATTCCATAAATGATACAAAGAGAATCCATCTGGAATCAATTGTTTAAAATACTCAGCAAAACTCTCTCCTTCTCTTTGGAACACTCCAATCCCCTAAATAGAGTTAAGATTAAAATAACTCTCCCATATCACTGCTGGCCAGAGAGCGGGGGAAAGGGATGTGCCAACATAATGGAGTAAGAATTCCCACAAAAGGTTCCTTTATATTATTAACCAGCACTCCATGTAGCTGCTTTCTTCTGGCCTCACACCTCCTGAAAGTCACTCCTAGCTTGCGTGAGCCTGGCCGTTCATTTCCTTTCCAAATACAGTGAAGGGATGGTGAAATCACCCTAAGAAAGAGAACTTACCACCAGGAGGTACGAATAAAATGATCGATAATCAAGTGGGCCATCTGGCCATCACACCAGCCTCAACTGACGGTATCCAGCGTTGCTCATTGGCATGCATTTTATCACTTGGGGCAGAAGGAAAAATGTCTTTCCGTACAGGCCAGGGACAGAAGATCCATTCTTTAATGGGGAGCCAAACCCACTCACTCTTCCCTGCTTGGGTCTTTAAGATCCCTTCGGATGGGACTTCCTGGGGTGTAGTTTTATCAGAATATGCTTGGTCCTTCCTACGTGCAATTTTCAGGACATAAATAACGGACCAGCCTCCGTATGAAGTGATTTTCCAAAACACCAGGAAAAATTGGTTTCCTCCCATCAAGTGGCTTTCACTACCCATAATCCCAAGCTTCACATCTCCTAGTGTCTCTTTTTATTCATCCTAATTAGCAGTAAGTGAATCCAGTCGTGTTCTGTGGTCAGCCAACTTACAATTGGATTTTATGTGCACTTTAGACTCAGCAACCTGCCGCTATCTGGCTCCAGACACCGTCTCATCTATGGTCAAGAGAAGTGTCTGCTTTTGATTTATTTCCACTAGAAATCAAACGGCTGATTCCGTGCGCACATCTGACACACGGTGACCATGCTCATTTTCTATATATCTCGTTTTTAAGAAGCTTAAAGCTTCAATAGGCAATGACTAATTTGTGCGGCTCTACTGAATGCATGGGGTGGGCACCAGGCTTCATTTTGTCAAGAAAGGCTCTCCAGGGGTCACAAGCAGTGGCGTAAAGGCGAGTGGGATGTCAGATAACAGAGGACAAGCATGTCGTCAGCTCAGAATGGGCTTTCTGGGCAAGGATTCAAGCCCAGTAGTCCACTCTGATATAAGTCCGCCTTAATGGGACACTACTTGGGCACATTCTCTGTATCCCTTTTTCTGTATTGGATTGGCACTCTGGGGATACTAATATTAATTAGGATACTAATATTAATATTATAAAGAGCAATAAGTGAAGTCTGCACATATAATCCAAGTCCAGACCAAAAAATCTCAACATCAGTGATTTGCTGTCCAGTTTTCATGGATCATTTTCAATGATATAACACAGAATGTGCTCTCTTTTGAGAATGCTTTTTTATCCCATCCTAGACTCAGACTGGGCCCTCTGGGTTTTCTTGGCTGTTTCTTAGAGTGACAGGGGCTACTTAAATGCCCCAGACATCCCCTCAGGGGACATACCCAAGAGGAGCGAACACAGAGCTGCACTGGCCTCTCGAGCTAAACCCCAGGTTCCTGTGACCCCACAATGTCCGGTTTCACATCCATAATGCTGAACTTGAAATCTCCCCGTGTTACTCATTGTAATTACCAATGAGTGAACCCCACCTAGTGTTATGCCCTTGGAAGAAGACTGGGAGGGAAAGGTTCCCCGTGGGTCGGCCAGAATTTGACCTGAAGGTGCAAACCTCTGTTCCATAGCCAGTCAGGGTCAGAGGCCCTGGCAGCTTGACCGCACCTCAAGTCCTCCTTTTGGCAGCCAATGTGGTTCTCGCTGCTTAGGGAAGGTGCTTCCCACTCTGCCCTATGTTCCACGTGAACCTCAAGACGTGCAGCACCCTCAGACCGGGACAGGCCAAAGAGCTTGCCATCTTCCCTGAAGGTATCTGTTGACACTCACCCTTTATTGATCATGATGTCTGTTACCATCTTCAAATAGGCGGAAAAGGGCTCCAGGAACCCACCTCGCGCCATGCTTTTTATACTGGTCCCTCTCGGGGGCGCTCCTGTACAGCCCTACCTCTCTTGAAAGACCTGGTATGATCATTGATTACACCTTCTAAGCTGGTTGTTTCCAAATCATCTGTACTTGCAAATAGCCTTGATAGGAGAAGGGAGGACCTAGATACCGAACTATGCACTCATTCACTCCAAAAATATTTACTGAGCACCTATAATGGGCAAGAAGTGATGCGTGCATAAATTACAATTACAAAGAATACACCGTCCTGACCCCAAGGACACAACCGATAGATAGCCGAGGTCCAAGAGAGTATGATAAGGTTTGGAACAGCGAGCCCTGGGGCCGTGTAGGCATGGGGATGGTCTGACCATGTGTTGCCACGGCAAAGGCTGCCATCATAGGAAGTAATACACAGCCCCGTGCTGTTTCAAGTGTTGTTTATGGATCTGATACATAATACCTCCAGTGTATTATTTTTTTCAGCTCTATGAGATTAATTTAAAAGCATCGCTGGATGTGTATGGAATCCTTCTATTCTTATGTGACTTGTTTTGCAATGAAAGCTCACCTACAATCAAGAGAGAGGGTAGCGTAGCTGTTAAGAGCAGGGACTGTGGAATGGTGTCATAACTCAGCTCCCCCTTACCTGTCCTGTGACTTCCCCTTACCTTGGCTTTCTCCTTTGTGAGATGACAGGCTATTTTCCTAACAAAGATGGAATGAACATGAACAGAATCAACACACGAAAGCACCTAAGCAAGGCTGGCACATGATAAAATGTTAGCTACAGTTATAATCATGGACGGGGGGCATGAAGTATTTTGTGCTTAAAAACGGATTCCTGATAACTGGAAAAGTTTGGGAATGAAACTTTTCTTCCAAGGGTCTGGCTGGGAAGAACTGAGCCAGTGGCCATCAAAGGACATAAACCCTGTAAACTGCTGTCATCAGTCCCAAGTCACAACATGCATGGGGGGATGTTTGAACCGAGCACAACAACATGCTCGGTTCAAACTTGTCATGTCCATTTTTCATACGTGCCTTCTGTGAATTGGTTATGGTCAGTGAGGACACTGCCATTGCCTGAGATCTTTCCCTGCTCCAGGTATAGGAGGTGTGTGCCATTATTTCAGGCACCCAGTCTCGATGGGCTCTGCTTCACTGGGCTCTTTCTTCCAAGAACCTATTCCTACCAGCCTCTATCCCGATTCACCCAGTGTGAATTCACCCTGCTCTTAACACCCCTGGATTCCACATAAACACTAACTTTAGTTACCTCCCAGCTACACATAAAATCTGAGGTCATGGGAACGCTTGGCAGGGGAGAGGAGGTGTCGGGGAGAGGGGAAGAAGGTTGAAAATGTACAATTAGATTGGGGGATATTATATACCTTTAGCTCTCCAGTTTTCATTTGGGCCCATTTTTTTTTTTTTTTTTTTTTTTTTGGGACAGAGAGAGACAGAGCATGAACGGGGGAGGGGCAGAGAGAGAGGGAGACACAGAATCGGAAACAGGCTCCAGGCTCCGAGCCATCGGCCCAGAGTCCGACGCGGGGCTCGAACTCACGGACCGCGAGATCGCGACCTGGCTGAAGTCGGACGCTTAACCGACTGCGCCACACAGGCGCCCCTGGGCCCATTTTTATCTGAGTAGGTTTGCAAGTTTTTCTTCCTTACTTCATAGCTCCACTTTCCTGTGATATCATTACTCAGTGACAAGAAAGAAATACACATAACCAGGACCTGCGGTGAAACCTTCCGGGTCCAAATGCCATTTGCGATTACTCAGCCTTTGGATTCAGAGAGATTAAATGGTAATGTCTCATGGAGGTGGGAGTGAGTCAAGAACAGTACTTCAATTCCCTATCAATTTCCATCTATCTTCCCATCTCTTCCCCTATTTCTCCCCGTCTCTGACTTGATTTTCTCCACCGGTATCTCTCTCCATCTGTGTATGTACCACGTGTTTCTCTCAATTTCTGTCTCCTCTCTGCCCATCTGCCCATTTGTTACTTACTATCTACCCATCTATCTATCTAGCCTCTAGACTGAAGAAATGACTGTCAGTGTTTCCAGGAGATCTGGACTTTGGGAATCGAGACAGTTGTTGCCAAGGGTATGTTTAGTATAAAGGACAGATGAGCATGTAAACCCACCTAGAAAATAAATAACTGAGCAACTACTCTGTGCCAAGCATTGTCCTGGAGGCCTCACTTAGATCATCTCATTTGATTCTCACAATAATGCTGTGCAGCAGGTTACAGGCTTTCTATTTCCCAAAAGTGGAATATGAGACTTAGAGAAATTAAAACTTTTCCTCAGTGTCCATAGCTAAGAACTGGCAAACTTGTCTCCGTTTAACACGCAGGTAAATGGATTCAAGAAAAAAACAATTTTAAAACAGTTACAAAACTAACTTAAATAGAAACTAGGCCTAAATACAAATTTTGGGCATCCCAGTGGTCCCACAAGTGCACATAGCAAGCTAGTGCCCTCCTGGACCCAGTAATTCTGCACCCTCATTCAGGTATCTGTCACATCTGTCCTCTGTCTTCTGCTAAACCCCCTTTCACCACCACTCCAGCCAAAGCGAATTTCCCTCTCTCTCAAAACAGATCATCTGGCCCATCAGCCGCTCACCTGTGCCCCAGCCACGCTGGCTGTAGGACTGTTCTCTGGCCATATTCGGCAATGGACCCTTCAATGGGACAAAGACCTCTGGGAGCTCCCATGACACTTTTTATGCTACTTCCAAACCCCCAAGTCCTCACAAATGAATGGATGTGAGTGTCCATCCCTGATGAGATTTCAGTAAGATGGGAGTTTTTAAAATATTCGATATTTCCGGTAAATTTTTTTTTTTCAAAGCTAGGTTTCACTTTTAGAGGCTACAGTCAAGTGTATAACATTTACTGTGCTAGACTCAAACAGAGGCATGGGTGTTAGGTCTTTGCCCTAAGAATGGAAACAAGGTCAGCCAACGATCGAAGAAGAGATGGGTGGTAGTGAAAAGAAAGTGGGACACGTGTCTGCCACTTGATGGCTTAACTGTGTGACTTTGGTAAAGTCACCTTTACTTCCTGGAAGATAAGACTTGTGAGGTATGTCTTGGTGGTCTCAGAAGGTGCTGTGTCAAATGAGATCATGGCTGTGGGAGAGTTTTAAAAATTGTGTGTGCGTGTGTGTGTGTGTGTGTGTGTGTGATTATAAATATGAATATAGAGAGTTCAAATATATAAATTTAATTTACCTATAAAATTATTTTGTATATATATAAATAAGTTATTGGTATAGATACAGATACGGAGAATTCTATGCTGTATAGTCACCACTTCCATTAAGCCAAAAGCTGAGTCACTCAGACTGGCAATGAGCAAAGGATAAAGAAGAAAAGGTCATGGGACTTCAAGATGCAACACTGAGCTGAGTCATTCTCATTAGGCCCTCATTACACTGTGGCAAGTCGGTAGAGGGTGACACGGTGGAGGGCACATCGGGTGAGCAGAGGAGAGGGAAGGAGGGTTGCATTTTTGCCTATGAAGTGGCTCAGGAGGTAGAAGGTGAGTGAAAAGGGGGAAACGGGTTGGCACATGAGGACACTCCACCAGTGAGCTATGACCCACCCATTAAGTCATTCAGGTAGTCAGTCGTTCTTCTCACAAGTATTGAGCACCTACTATGTGCAAAGCACAGGACTAGGTACTGGAGGGATAGGGGAGTCAGGCTGCAGGACAGAGTTCTTGCCCTCGATCGAGTAAGTAACAGAAGCCTAGTGACATGCAAGATAAAATCGACGTCATAAATGAGGTACGATAATCTCTCCCTAGTCGTGTCTCACTCTCTGTGTACATTTCAGGCAAGCTCAAAACACCGCCCCCAGAAAGCGTGTAGGACTAGCCCTTCCTACGTATGGGGGAGTTAGGTATTCCCATTTGGAACCTGGGCATGTGGAGGTAAATCAAATGGCAATGCTAGAGTAGAGGTTTGGATGTCTCGGAAGAAGATCTTCAAAGAATTAGGATTCTGAGGGATAGGGCTTGGCCGGGAAGTATAGCGTAGAGCAGCCTTCAGGTTGGGCTGGTGGACAGGAGTCAAGGGACAGTCTAGTCCTGCTTCCAGAGCACTGAACCGCTTCAACCCGCCGATGCCCTCAGTATCTCTGTCTCTATCTGCAGATTATATCTACCCTTTTGGAGTGTCGTGGCAATGAATATGGTAATCAATGTAAATCTCCAAACAGGGCGCTGGGTAGGTAAGTGCTCACGAGAACTCATGACTCCTCATGCCTTTTCCTCGGGAGTAAATACTACCCCAGTTATTGCCTTCTGGAGGTTAAAGTTGTTGGAAGGAAGTGGACCGCCTTTTTCCTTTTTTTTTTTTTTTTTGTTAATGTTTATTGATTTTTAAGACAGGGAGTGAGAGCAGGGGTGAGGCAGAGAAAGAGAGAGAGAATCTCAAGCAGTCTTCACACTGCTAATGCAGAGCTTGATGTGGAGCTCAGGCTCACAAATCGCGAGATCAGGATCTGAGCTGAAATCAAGAGTTGGACACTTAACTGACTGAGACACCCAGGTGCTCCAGGAAATAGATTTTTTTTTAATGTTTATTTATTTTTGGGAGAGAGAGAGAGAGAGAGGGAGAATGAGTGGGGGAGGGGCAGAGAGAGAGGGAGACACAGAATCCGAAGCGAGCTCCAGGCTCTGAGCTGTCAGCACAGAGCCCGACGCGGGGCTCGAACTCACGGACCGCGAGATCATGACCTGAGCCGGAGTCGGACCCTTAACCGACTGAGCCACCCAGGCGCCCTGGAAGTAGATCTTAATAAAACTTTCCCACTGGCTACAGAACTCCATTAAAATGTCGTATCGATAATCACATCCTCTTCCGGCTGTTTGGATGGTCTCAATATATAGAAAGGACTCGTTCGCATGAGATCGAATGGTATTCCTTATCTGGCCGTATACGTGATATGTTGGGGAAATGAACACAGGGTCTTGTTGCCTTTGCATTTGTCCAAACAAGGGCCACTCTCTTCGGAAGCATAATTTTCAAGGATATCATGTGCCACTTCTCTGAGTCTGCAGTAGGCCGCAATGGATGGAAATAATTTCACCTGCAATATTTAGAGCTGGGACTAATGAATCTTCATATCTTTTCAAACTCATCTATTCTTATTTAAAAGTGATGAATAGTGGCAGTTTGGAAAGATGTACTTGTTCATTGGCGCAATAAAAAATAGATGGCATTACGGTGCAAAAGTTCTTAATGTCCTTTCCCAAGGGGAAAAAATAATTGCTACAAAGAATTAGAATTTAACTCCTTGCTCTTATTCCTTAAGAAGGTTCACTAGATTTTTACCCTTTTTTAAAACTTCTTTCCCCCCGTGGTTCACTCAACTCATGTGCAGAACATTTTGTGTTTACATATATAAGGTTTATATTTTCTTACCTGTATTTGGCATATTGAGAACAAAATAAATTTTTGTAAATGTTTCTTTTATTTTCATTTTTTAATGTTCATTCATTTTGAGAGACAGAGAGAGAGTGTGAGCAGGGGAGGGACAGAGAGAGAGAGGGAGACACAGAATCCGAAGCAGGCTCCAGGCTCTGAGCTGTCAGCACAGAACCTGACCCAGGGCTCAAACCCATGAACTGCGAGATCGTGACCTGAGCCAAAGTTGGAGGCTTAACCAACTGAACCACCCAGGCTCCCCGATAACCAAAGAGATTTTCAGGTTTGAATTCTTTTTGTAAAGAACTCAAAGGGCTTTAATAATGGAAATTCACGCAGAATTCAGACTTTATGTATTACTCTCCCGTTTACAGATGAGTAAATAGAACCTGGAGACAAACTTTATCTCCTATTTCTAACATGTAAAGGGTCTCAGGAGAAAAATACCTCTAAGTCAATGCAGAGGAAACCTATCCTTCAGGGAAGAAGGGTGATATGTGTGTTGGGGACGGGAGGCTTTTTTTGGATTACAGTCTCATCAGAGACGAAGACCGGTTTTATCACCTGGAGGGCAGAATTAAGCTATACTCATGCATTGTTCTTCAGTGATGTGGTAGAAAGGGAGTCAGGATATTGGCCTTTTTTGCTAACTAATTGTGTGATCTTCAGAATATCATTTAATGTCTTTGGAGCTCAGTTTCCTCCTACATAAGAAGAAAGGGTAAGACTTTCATATCTCTAAGTCTGCCACTCCCCAATCTTGTGCCCACAGCGGACATCAGTATCAACCTTGACATTATTTTCCGTTGAGTCCACACTTGGCTTTGGCACAGTTTCAACATCATGTTCTGGGTGAAGCCACAATCAATTGATAAGAGTTAACAATGGAAATAAAATCTATTTGCCACCCCTGGACTGGAAGATTTCAAAGGTGCCATCGAAAATCCTAGGCTTCTCCTTCTTACTCGGCCTGCCTACATTTAATAACAATGATGTAAAACAAATGAAAATTTGGAAAGCGTCCATAATACCCTTTGTTCTATGGAAGCCCCAGGGAACATGGCCCCAGACTAATGAAGTACTTAAAACATCATGTGCCCGGCCCACAGCAGTCAAGGGCTAACTGATGGCTATTGGGGTCTGACCTCAGGGTACAGAGATATCATCTGGTTTCTCCTAAATAATATAAACTGCACTACATGATTTTAAAACTATGCTGCAAGCAAAGGAAAAGGAACACTTAGCAATAAAAAGATCCAGATATTGGCAGCAATACACTATTAGATCCTTGTTGAATTTGTGTTGTTGTTGAGATAACACTGAGATATTGAGATGCCACAGAATTCTGAGCCTGACTTCCCTCAGCCTCCTGGACTTGACTGCAGAAAGACATATATCAGCAGGTTGGGTCTGTAGTAAGGAATTACATATTCGCATGCATTACCCAACTGACTGGCTGAGAACATATCGTTTAATGATTGCACCAATTAGGTCCCTGTGAATAGACTCTGATACATATTGTCCTGGCTTATTTTATTTTGCACTCTGGATTCTAAGATACTTTGGCCTGGAGAAATCAAGACATTCATAAAAGAAGCCAAGCATTTTGAAAATGCACTCTTGATTTATACATGCAGATCGTCAAGCGTCTCGGGGAGAATAAGGGGTCCTTGTGTTTTGTGTTACTTCGGTATGACCTGAAGCCCAGTCTTCTTCCAAATGAATGTATAAAGTGATATCGATGAGATGCTCTGCTTTTCCTTTGTCTGTGAGTACCTGCAATTCTTTCCAGAATTTCCTTGCCGACTGGAGAAGACAATCCAATGATACTGCTCTGGTGCCGGAGAGAGAGAGCTCCTTGAGATCATTCAGGGAGGTCAACCCAAGGGGAAGTGGTGACCACATCTCCTTGTAGTGTTCCATGTACACATTCATTTTCCTCGCTCTGCCCTTACCCTCTCTGTAGAGCAAACATCTACTGAGCAGTTGTATTTGTCTGCTCAGGCTGCCGTAACCAAATACTGCAGACTGGGCAGCTTATTTGCCAGAAATGAATTTTCTTTAAGTTCTAGAGGCTAAGAGTTTAAGACCAAGGTGCCAAACAGGATTGTTTCCTCTGATGGTCATGAGAGAGGGATCTGTTCCAAGTCCCCTCCTTGGCTGACAGATGGCTGTCTCTCAGTGCACATGCACCCCTCGTGTCTCTGTGTCCTAATCTCTTCTTATAAGGACACCAGTCATATTAAATCATTACTAATGTAAATAATGGCCTCATTTTAACGTAATTACCTCTTTAAAAGTCCCTATTCCCAAATACAGCCACGTTCTGGAGTACTGGGGCTTTAGCGCAGGGGAGCCCATAATAGCACTCATGATTTAGGCTCTCCTAAATTCTTTATGCATGCTGCCTCATCCAGTTCTCACATAGCAAACCTACGAATTAGGTACTATTTTTGCCCCATTTTACAGGTAAGGAAATGGAGGTTCAGGGAAGGGAAGAACTTATCCCAGATCCCAAATATACACACAGGCAGTTATTTCATTTGAGAAAGTTTCATTTCTTCATTCTTTGAACGGTGCCATAAATCGGCTTTATTATATTTGCTAATGCAGAAACAGTATCTTGTACTTGCATGGAAACTAACAATGATCCTGTTTTCACCTATGCCTAGATCAGATTCCTTATTGTATACAGTGCCTTGCATCTATGATATGCTCAGCAGTTCATAATTTGACTTCAAAGGTTTTGAAGGCAGAAATAGAATAGAACAGACTAGAATAGAACAGAAACTTCTAGATGAGGCCAGAGTGACAGGATTAACTACACGGCAGTTTCATCTGTGATGAGAGGGGCCGCATGAACAGCAGGACATAGAAACTGCGATCAATATATACTTGCGAAAGTTTGGCGAATATAAGGAGCTGTTTCCTTTTCCTTTTTGCTCTAGAATGTATTGATTGGTAGTACCAATGACTCCCCAAAAGCTTGAAGAAACAGACATGATTTTATAACTTTTTCTAGTAATTATTTTTATGTAACTGGCAGAGAGATGGAGAACAGGCTGGGAAGTTACTACTGCCCTAAAGTCACAGAGTGGACGTGAGGTGGAATTTGGGCTGACGCCCAGCACAGCAAAATATGTAGAGACATATTCAGTATTTATCACCATGAGGGATTTAAGCTGTGCTATCTCAATTTGTTATGCAGCCACCTTCCTCCACCTGAGAGACCTGTCAGAGCAGACAATGTTTCTTGCCTCTTGTACATACATCATGTATGTGGAAAGGCGCATGATAAACTTAGGTAGAGGATATTTACACAATCAAAGTGTAATTGTCATTTTGTTAGTTTAAACTTGAAGCCTCCAACGACTATTCACTATTTACACTCAATGCCACGGCAAAATTTTTTGCACTCTTCATTAGAGGAAAACCCCAAGTCCATTTTTTTTCAACGTTTTTTTTTTTTTTTTTTTTTTTTTTTTTTTATTTTTTGGACAGAGAGAGACAGAGCATGAACGGGGGAGGGGCAGAGAGAGAGGGAGACACAGAATCGGAAACAGGCTCCAGGCTCCGAGCCATCAGCCCAGAGCCTGACGCGGGGCTCGAACTCACGGACCGGACCGCGAGATCGTGACCTGGATGAAGTCGGACGCTTAACCGACTGCGCCACCCAGGCGCCCCAACCCCAAGTCCATTTTAAAAGCAGAACTTGCAGGCTGCCTGGGTGACTCAGTCGGTTAAGTGTCCAAGTCCGGCTCAGGTCACGATCTCACAGTTTGTGGGTTTGAGCCCTGCATCAGGCTCTGTGCTGACAGCTCAGAGCTTGGAGCCTGCTTCGGATTCTGTATCTCCCTCTATCTCTGCCCTCCCCTGCTCTCTCCCTCTCTCTCAAAAATGAACAAACATTAAAAATAAGTACTCAAAGACAGAAGTTGCTTAGCTATAACTGAAGGCTTCCCTTTGTTCCAAATCCACAGTCTAGGGCAGGGATCTCATCATATTATCCCCTGGATGTTCTTTGGTCTGATCTTGTTTCCCTCTTAGTCCCCCCCAAGTTGCAGTGGGGAATACCACCATCATGTTTCATTCAGATTTTTCATTCTCCAAGTTCTTACTCATTAGAATGGCAACTCCTTCAAAGATGAAGACTTAGAAAGTGTGGTGGCTCATAGATGTCGTGCTTACTGCGAGGGATGAGAAAATGAAAACTAAGTGGAATTTTTAACCTCAGTCTCTGCTTTCCAGATCTTCTGCTTGGAGGCATTCAAACCGACTGGGGATCAAACAGCCCAATATAAAGAACCAGATGAGTGGAGGGGCCTTGGCATGACACAGGGGTGTTCTGTGGCTGGGAGACTTGGCATAACCTTGACATTACCCAAAATTTGATAGATGTAAGCCAGGCTCTTAACTTTATTTTAATGTGGTTTTTGAGCCTGAGATCAATACTTACATATTGTATACAGCTGTGGCTGCTTGCAGAAGCAAACCTCTGTGATAATGATTTTGTTTTGTTTTAGAAAGAAATACTATACGAGTATTCCTCAATAAACCTCTAAACTTTTTCTGTCTATGAAACCAGCAGCTTTATCCAGTCTTTGTGTTCTGATTTACTTCTCTAATTGGGCTTTAATAGGAAGTGGATGTCTTCTTCAGACGTTATTTCCCCTAAAGCCATCATTTGTCTGATGCCACTGTGAAGAGATAGCTCTATCTGTGCCTACCTTATGCTCTCAAATCTATTTGTGGGCCAAAGACCTAAGTCTATTTGTCTTAAGAACACAGGGAATTATGGGGCGCCTCTGTGGCTCCGTTGGTTAAGTGACCGACTCTTGATTTCAGCTCAAGTCATGATCTCACGGTTCATGGGTTTGAGCCCCATGTTGGGCTCTGCACTATAAACTTGGGACTGTCTCTCTCTCCCTCTCTCTGCCCCTTCCCAACTTGTGTGCTCTCTCTCTCTCTCTCTCTCACTCTATCTCTTTCAGAATAGATAAAATAAACTTCTAAAAAAATTTTTAAAAAGATCACTATCCCCCCAATACCCTTTTATGGCTATGGATGCCCAGAGTTGAACGACAATATTTCTCAGGGTAGTGGGTAAAAAGTGTGGCTTGACTTTACATCTATGTTACTTTAAGAAGTCTCACTGACAGGCAGTCACGGCTTTCTTCTGAATGTGGAACCGATCACTGTTAGGTTATAGCTACGTCTCTGTTGTATTTCAAAAGTCCAAGAGAAGCCAGCAAACAAACAGAACTATTATATTAAAAACTGGAGGTTAGGAAGATAATGCTTTGCGGTATTACTGTATTTCCCCTTTGGATAACGCAGCCTTTCCTCAAGGCCAGGAGCCTGCAGCTTATTGCTCAGGAGAGGAGGATGACCAACACTTAAAATAGTAATGATGGTAATAAATAGTGGCAAATGCTTAGTAAAAGAATATTATTTGCCTGGTATCGCCCGATGCAGTTTGCATTAGCTCCTTGAGTCTAGTCGTATCCCTTATGCTCAGCAGGCAAACATACACCTCTAGGCTCACATGTGAACCATCTTAGGCTACTGAAATAGGAAACAGGATGGGAACTCGGGGTCAACACCTTATTTAGCAATAAAATAATATATCTCTCTGGCATTTTCTTTATGCATGTAAAGAAATTCTAGGAATTCGCATATAGATTCCTCAGGGCATAGAGATCCCACCAGGAATCTATTTGCAAATGGGAACATGGTCATGTTTTTCATCAGGCACTTGGATCATTTCATGGTACATGGATACAGTCAGCTACACCTTCTTCTTCTCCATCTTCAGGGTCATCTCCAGGATACTGATCAGATAGAATAAGCACTGAATTTGGCTAAAAGTTCATATTCTCAAACACTCTCCCTAATGACCAGCTGGCTCTGTGTTCACATAGAATACAGGCACAGGTCAGTCAAGAGAGCTTGAGCAACGGTAGAAAATTCTGTCAATTCTTATTCTATAAAATGGCCTTTTTCTTCACAGAGTACCTTAATGTCTTTCAATTATGCTATTCCAAAATTGGTTCATTCAGCCTGACCAAATATAGCTAATATGGGAAAGATGTATCATTTCTTAATATGTATATAAATGAAGTCATCATGTTGTGCATTTAAGTATCGTACAATTTTATTTATCAATGATACCTCAATACAGCTAAAATAAAATGAAATGAAATAAAAATAAAATAATTTAAATCCAGTATGGTTATTGAAAGACTCCATTTGGATACTCATCAGCCTTACTAAAAAAATTGCTTAGTCACTCAAATATCTCAGGCACCTACCTCTTTCCCTACATCCTCCCTAGAGTTGGATATAAATGTTGGAAGGAAATGCTTTATGTACATGTCTTACCATAGGAAAAGCAAAGGGTCATATCCTCCAGCTTAACCCCAGGATTATGTCTTTAGTCTGTGCTTTGGCTGCTTTCCAGTGGGCAAAGTATGTGACTGGCTTAACTCCAAGTCTTGTTTTTCTCTTCATTTTTGTTTGGCCTATGTCTTGAGGTATTCTTTTAGTATAGGTAGAAGATATAAAATGTACAAAAAATAATTTCAGAGAATATGCATAGCTCAATAATTATTTATGAATATGGATAATTAATATTATTAAAATCATATTCTGTATGTCCTCCTTCCCCCAAAAAGAAAAGATATGTTTATGAAAATTTGGAAAGAGACTTCTGAGAACATCTATAGCTCTCAGAGGCTGGGATATACTACGGAAGTGTATTTCTTTAAGTTTTTAATGTTTTTTATTCATTTTTGAGTGACGGAGAGAGACAGAGAGCAAGTGGGGGAGAGGCAGAGAGAGGGAGACACAGAATCCAAAGAAGGCTTCAGGCTCTTAGCTGTCATCACAGAGCTCGATGCAGGGCTTGAACCCACGACCTGGGAGATCATGACCTGAGCTGAAGTCAGACGCTTAACCGACTGAGCCACCCAGGTGCCCAAGAAGTGTATTTCTTTATTCAACAAATGAACATTCTCTCAGGGGATTACATGGTTCCAAAGCATCTCATTAGTCCCACAAAGTTTTTCCACATATCCCTACACCTTGGGAATTTTTCCCAAAGCCCTTGCAAATATCACTCCAGAGAAGGGAGGAAGCAGCCCCTGAATGAGGATGGCCCCTGTGCTCCGGAGGTGAAGGTGAGGGTGGGGTGTAGAGATATGGGGTGGAGTGAGTACTAAGGATGTCTCCAAGGAGCTCTGTCTTCTCTTGTCTGCCCTGGGTTAGAAGTAAGACTGGGAATTGAACTTTTGTCCCATCCTAGAGAGACATGGGGAGAGAATGGCCATGCTGAGACCAGTAGGTAGGAACTAGAGGCTGGGTCATCTTGATCTCCCTGATTCTGGAAGTAGGAAGGGTCAGGGGACCTGCATTTCCCCTTGAGGTCTAGCAGCTACCAGAAGCATCGGAATCCACATTCCCAGGTTTAGAGATTTCAGAATTCTAAAGTAATACTGAGAAAGAACAAAGCTAGAGGCATCACATTTACTGACCTCAAGCTATATTAGAAAGCTATAGTAATCAAAACAGTATGGCATTAGCATAAAAACAGACATATAGACCAATGGGGCAGAATCAAGAGCCCAAAAATAAACCCGTGCATATACAGTCAACTAATATTTGAGGAGGGGGCAAAAATACTAAAAAAATAATGGGGAAAGGAGGTTCTCTTTAATCGATGTATTGGGAAAATGATATTCACGCGGAAAAGAATAATATTGGCCCCTTACAATTTTCACATGCAAAAAAGAATTTTATTGGACCCAATAACATTGGATCTTACACCACTCCCAAAAATTAACTCAAGTGGATTAAAGGATTAAATGTAAGATCTGAAACCATAAAACTTCTAGAAGAAAACATAGGGGAAAATCTCCTTGACATCAGCCTTGGCAATAATGCCAAAAGCACTAGCAATAAAAGCAAGAAATAAACAAGTGGGACTATATCAAGCTAAAAAGCTCCCATCCTTGTGTTCATTTCAACAAAATTAAAAGGCAGCCTGTGTAATGGAAGAAAATATTTGCAAACTACATCTAATGATGAGTTGATATCCAAAACATGTAAGGAACTCACACAATTCAATAGCAACAAAACACAACAAAAGCAAACAAAACCCCCAAACAATATGATTAAAACACGGGAAGAGCACGTGAACGGACATTTTCCCAAACGGCCAACAAAAAGGGAATCAACATCACTAATCATCAGGGAAATGCAAGTCAAACCTGCAATGAGGCATCACCTCACACCTGTTAGAGTGGTTACTGTCAAAACGACCAGAGATAGTAAGTGCCGAGGAGGATGTGGAGAAAAGAGAACCCTTGTAACAACGTTGTCGGAAACGTAAACTGGTGCGGCCACTGTGGAAAACAGTATGGAGGCTTCTCGAAAAAATTAAACAGAGAAGTACGATAAGCCCCAGTAATCCCACTCACTTCTGGGTAAATATCCCAAAGAAGTGAAATCACTATCTTGAAGAGATATCCGTACATCCACATCCATTGTCGCGTTATTCGTAACAGCCAAGACAGGGAGATAAGCTAAGTCTCCATTGATGATGGATGAATGAAAACAGGAAACGCGGTGTATAGGTACACGGACAGGATATTATTTAGTCATCAGAGAAGTAAATGTTGACGTTTGTGACAACATGGACAAACTGTGACAGCATGATGTTAAGTAAAACAAATAAGAGGGAGAAAGACAAATAATGTATGATCTCACTTACATGTGGAATCTGAAAAAGGCCCAGCAGGACTTTTGAAAAAAGTTAATTAATTAATTAATTAATTAAAGATGTCTCTCAGGGGCTCAGGCTCCCCACCCACCCCTGCATCTCCCACCCTGTGCATACAGCCCTGTACCCGCTTTGCCCTCGTGTGTCATGGCCCTGTGAACTCACCACTCACCCTCAAGACCCCACCTTTTGAAAAAATTCTCCCATCGACAGTTTAAAAAACTTCCCGCATCAACAGTTAAAGCTACAGCTTTAAAGAGGGGGGCCTACTGCCATCCCAGGGCAGGCTGGTTGGGAGGGAGACAGGTCTGCCAGTCTTTTGGCTGTGACACAGCCGGTCAAGGCCACTGTGGGTCTCTGCATGGCCCATGGGGAGGATCAGAGCCCCACAATGGCCTGCCTGGCTCCTCACCCCCGAAGGTTCAACTCTTTTTTGGAGGGGAGGGCTGCCGTGGGTACTGTTCTGATGTCATGAGTGTCAAACATACCCCCGGGTCCCCAGGGAATAGAATGCTGGTTGCCAGGAGGTGGGGGGGGGGGCGGGCGAGAAAAATGATGAGATGTTGGTCAAGGGGACAAAGTTCCAGTTAAAATATGAGTAAGTCCCAGGGATCTAATGTACGACATAATGACTAGAGTTAACGATACTGTATTGTATATGTGAAAGTTGCTGATAGAACAGATCCTAAGTGTTCTCATCACCACTGCTACAACAAAAATAGGTGAATATGTGAGGTGAAGGATGTGTTAACTCACCTAATTGTGGTAATCATTTCACAACGTATACATGTATCAACCCATCACATTGTACACCTTAAACTTACCCAATGTTAAATGTTAATTATATCTTCAGAAAGCTGGGGGAGGAAAGGAAACTTCACAGCTGAGCACATTTACGTGGGCTCCCTCCCATTCTGTAGGTCCTGACACGCCCCGTCCGATGCTTGGTTCTGTTTCACTGGTTTCTCCTGCACTGGCAAAGAATAAGGGGTTCAGCTAAGAGACCTGTCCTGAAAATGTATGTGTCAATACTTCAGGAATAAAAATGTGTTTTGTTTTAATGACTTTGAATGAAAACTTTCTAAAACATACCATTACTTTACCTGATTGATTAAAAAACCAAACCTACAGGACGCCTGGGTGGCTCAGTCAGTTAAGCATCCGACTTCAGCTCAGGTCACGATCTCGAGGTCCGTGAGTTCGAGCCCCACGTCAGGCTCTGGGCTGATGGCTCAGAGCCTGGAGCCTGCTTCTAATTCTGTGTCTCCCTCTCTCTCTGCCCCTCCCCAGTTCATGCTCTGTCTCTCTCTGTCCCAAAAATAAATAAACGTTAAAAAAAAAATTAAAAAAAAAAACAAACCTACAGAGAAAAGCGATCTCATTTTGATTACTCAGGATTATAATTACGAATAGTGGACATATACGGTATGCATCACACTGGGCTATAGGGGCATTTAAATTGAAGAAGGAAAAAGAGCACACTGGCCAGAATCAGAAGGTCTTGGGTTCCAATCCCGATTCTCCCACTCATGCAGTTTTCATCTAAAAGATGCAGTCAATAATTCCTTGTGCTGTATAAAGATAACATGTGTAAAGTGTGTATTATGGTATCTGGCACATAGTAGGCACTCAATAAATGTTGGTTTCTCTTCTACTTTCTTCGATTCTCCTCGACTTGTCTTCCCTGTGATTTTCTCAAAACTTAGAGTTGCACAGAACTGTTCCTTAAGTTTTTATGACAACAGTGACGAGCAACTGATGTCCAATATTCCAGGTTGGGGGATCCATGTAGAGTGAAGAGTGAAGTCTTTTCCTGCCCTCCCCCCGATGAAAATACAAACAAAGCACTGACCGAGACTCTTGCAAAAGGGGCTTATACCCCACCGGTATAATCTAAAGGTTGGCTGAGCTTCCATTTCCAATTTATCCATGGAGGAGTTGAGTTCTTTATTCATTGCTCTTTTTCAAGGAAAAGGAAAATAATCTAGAGGAGGAAGTATTTTAATTTTTTAAGGCAAACTTTATTTACACATATATGAAAAAAAATGAATGATTAAATCTAACTTATATTAGGTCCCTATCACTGCCCAGGCTCTGTTTTAAGCCCTTTACAAGTATGAGCTCACTTAACTCCCACAACAGACCTATGAAGCAGGTTTCATAGATGAAAAAACTGAGGAATCAAGAGATTAAACCCAAACTCACGGACAAGCAAGTGGCAGGGCCAGAGTTTGACCAGGATGCTTAGATCTGGAGTCTGTGTGTTTAGTTTCTGTGCCACATGTCAAAACTTAGTAGATATGCATCAAAACATCATATATATCTCATTATCAAGTAAAATTTGAAACATTCTTTAGATTTAACTAGTAATAATGACTTTTTTAACATACAAACTCTGTATCTTAACGTAGGAGTTGGGCTGTAGGAAAAAAACACAAGGCAATTTGCAGGCAATAGAATATATTCAAGCATGACAGAGTGCCATTCTCAAGGAAGAAAAACAATGTTTCAAATTAAAAAGCTATAATTTGAGGCATCTGACTTGGGACCCAATATCTTTATGCTGAAAGGCTTACCCATTGATTTTTCTGCCAAAGATGTCTAAATACATCCAAAAGTCTTGGGTTTCCTATTTGCTTTATATACTCAGGCTTAGACTCATACAGACCTCTAGAAAGTTTAGTGCTTGTGTTCAACAAATTAAATAACCAAACACATTAACAAAGGTGATGCTTCCATCAAGTGACCATTTTGCCTAATCTTAGTGTAAAGATACACTATGGGGCTGACCATTTCCATAAACATATTTGCAACGTTTTTTATTTATTTTTGGGACAGAGAGAGACAGAGCATGAATGGGGGAGGGGCAGAGAGAGAGGGAGACACAGAATCGGAAACAGGCTCCAGGCTCCGAGCCATCAGCCCAGAGCCTGACGCGGGGCTCGAACTCACGGACCGCGAGATCGTGACCTGGCTGAAGTCGGACGCTTAACCGACTGCGCCACCCAGGCGCCCCTCCATAAACATATTTGAAAACCACACAATTTCTCCTCATCCCGCACCTCTGGCTTTGAACTCTGTTCACTATCCCTTATTTCTGGCTGTTTGTTGAAGGAAGAAGCTCTCGGGTCCCACCCAGGTCAAAGGGCCCATGGAGATAAGATGAGAGCAGCAGAGGCATGTTAGCAATTCATTGGTCAATGGTGACATCATGCTGTAAATATTTGACTCTGGAGATGAGAGTAATTGAAAACAGTTTCCATTCTCTCCACACCCACAATAACACTATCTCTTACTTCTCCAAGTACAATTATCACTGGACCAGTGTTTTCACAAATATAGGGTTTTATTCTATCCTGCTCATATGGGAAGGCAGTGTTCAGTGACTAACAGATTAGCCAACGTATCTCCATCTTATGTTGCCTAAATGCCCTTAGGGCTATGCATTGGATATTTCGGGAAAACAAGTGCATGGACATGAGCATGGGTACTGATGAGTCTATTAGTATAATGTTTCAACTTAGTTACAGAATGAAGAGTGTCATGTTGGTAGAACACCTTATTACTGTTCAAAATAATATATTATATCATTACAGAGCCATGTTGGATTTCATAGAGAATCTTAGACATGGAGGAAATACGAAAGACCTTCTAGTTCAAATCTTACGCTATTTTTCACGTTACAAAAGGAAAAGGAATTTTTAAAACTCCAAAGTGTAAGCTCACAATATCTTCTTTTACAAAGAACCAGTACTTTTTTGCTGGTGCTTTTACTCTCTCTCCGTTTCATTAAGCTTTTAAAATCTTATCTGCATATATTATTTTTTGCATGTCCTCATTCCCCCTGCTTTGACTGTTACTATACCTGGGTACGGTTCCTATTTTAAAGACATCGTGCTCCTTGTAGACTTTACTTTTTCTCTACCTTGTCTATATTCTCTTTCTCCTTTAAAAATGCTATATACTCTAATAGATCTGAATCAGAAGAAAAAAGAACTATATAAACTCTGGCCATCCTCATACCAGCGGCTCCATGGTAGAATGTCGACTATTTCCATGACCACTGGAGGCTATCATGAGATCATTAAGGTATCATTTCATCAGGGGGCTCAATAATGACTGTATCAGCTTCAGACTCATCACTTGGCCAAAAGGCTTCGCTGTTACAGGACAGTGGTTTACAAAGGAAGGTAACATAATGCCATAGTTGTTTAGAACTTTGTCCCCAAAGCCCCATGTAAAATACTTTTAATCCGCTTGAGCCATATAAAGAACTTCTACGGGCCTCTTTATCTCTAAAGCCCAAACCCAAATCTGTGATTTCATCAGTGTGTAAGAAAAGGACTATCGAATGTGCCAGACCTGGTGTCAAGAGGCGTGGACCCTAAATGCAGTCACAAGTGTCCTTGTGAGAGGGTGGTGGAGGGAGATTTGACACGGAAGGAGGAAGCCACGTGGCCGCTGGAGCACCAAGCTACTGCTGGCTTTGAAGACGGAGGAAGGGGCCAAGGGCGCAGAATGCAAGGAAAGCAGCTTCAGACGCTGGTAAAGGCAAGGACGCAGATTTTCCCCTACAGCTTCTAGAAGGAGTGTGGTCCTGCGGACTCCTTGATTTCAGTCCAGTGAAAATGATTTCGGACTTCTGACCTCCAAAATTGTGAGAATAAATGTATATTGTCTTAAACATCAAGGTTGTGGTGATTTGTTACAGCAGCAATAGAACCCTGATAGTCAATGTGCCTGAGTTTTAAACAACGGAAGGTGAGTAGATCGGGCATGTTTTTAGGCGTGGTCCATGAACACTGCCCATATGGTACCCTCAAAACTCTTTAGGACTGGATGGCCCAAAACATGGGGACTGCTTGGCAGGAAATAAGCCTTCTACTGTGTGTAAGCTGCTACTCCTTTGGGGGTTGATTTGTCACAATGGTTGCTGTCACCCCAGCTAGTACGGCTGGGGTATGACTTCTTTTACCCTCAGTATCACTCTTTACCGAGAGATTTAGTCTCTTCCCTCCTGGGCAAAACCCATCAGGGCCCTGGCTGGACGAAATGCTGGCAATGGTGGATCCTACCAGGCATGCGTACAAAATGGCACTTTGTGTTCTCTTTACCTCTGCTGCCACTACTCCTGAGAAAATACACACAGACACTGATGGTCTGAAGCAGCGGAGTGTGGCATCCGGTAAATTGTCAGTTGGGTGTTTAGCATCTGGAATTTCATATTCCTCTTAGAGGGAAATGGCAAAAAAGGGTAAGACCGTCTACATTCATCTATTTTTCATCTATCTATCTATCTAATCTACTTCCCTCATATTTATAGTTACTATATAGATACTCATTCAATCTTCAGACTGAATAGACAGATGGACAGACAGATGATACATACATACATACAAACATGTATAGGTATATATGTGTGTGTATTGTGTGTTTGTGTGTATGTGTGTTCTCAGAATAGTATCTAGGGGTGCCTGGGTGGCTCAGTCGGTTAAACATCCAACTCTTGGTTTTAGCTCAGGTCATGATCTCACGGATTGTGAGTTCAAGCCCTGCACTGGGCTTTGTGTTGACAGTGCAGAGCCTGCCTGGGATTCTCGCTCTCCCTCTCTCTGCCCCTCTCCTGCTTGCGTGCTTTCTCTCGTAAAATAAATAAATAAACTTAAAAAAAAAAAAAAACCTTTTTAAAAATGGAAAAAAAGAGAACAGTGTCCAGAACCCTGGGTTGCACAAGTCGTCGTCATCATTTTCGTGCAGACAAAGGAAGCGGAAAGAGCTATGGGATCGCTTGGCTAAAGGATACAATTGTGTCTAAGGGGTGGCTAATGTCTCACACAGTAAATTACATTTCAAGCTGGCAGCTGAAAACTGGTTAGAAGATGGGCAATCAGGAGCGAGGGGAGGCTTATGGATATGGGAAGCAAAGCAGGGAGCATCTCGGAGGCTGGCAGGAGGAGCAGTGAGTTTCCCAGCAAACAGAAGTTCACGGGGCAACAGCAACACGTAAAGGGAAGAGGGAGAAGGGAAAGCTGAAGTTCGAGAGGTGACAGAGGCCAAGGGTGCAAAACAAACCACAGGGTGTTGACTTGGGCTGCTTCCGCTCGCTAACATTGATCAGTTAGCATGAAAGGGATTCTGTTAGTGCAACGGTCATTGAAAAACCAGTATCTTGGGGCACCTTGGTGGCTCAGTCGGTTAAGCGTCCGACTTCGGCTCAGGTCACGATCTCGCGGTCCGCGGGTTCGAGCCCCGCTTCGGGCTCTGGGCTGATGGCTCAGAGCCTGGATCCTGCTTCTGATTCTGTGTTTCCCTCTCTCTCTGCCCCTCCCCCGTTCATGCTGTGTCTCTCTCTGTCTGAAAAATAAATAAACGTTAAAAAAAAGAAAAAAGAAAAAAGAAAAACCAGTATCTTCAGAAGTGTTCTGTGGAACAACGTGTATCTTATTTCAGAGGAGCTTTGGTGGACCCAAATGCACTTACTTTGTCCTCCTGGTTTGTTTCCAGCACTTATAAATTAGACACAATAAACCAGAAGTTACCGGAAAAGGAAAAGAGGGAAACCAGCCCCCTCGGCGTTTCACTTCCGCACCACCTCCTGTGGCGGGTGTGAGGGACCTGCCTTCCCTACCCGGCCCATCAACTAGGTTGTTCACAGACCGTCCTGGGCCAGGAGACCATTGCCCGTGATGCCAACTCTGCCAAGAGGGAGACTTCAGCTCAAGCCAATTTATTCGACCTTGGGCCTCCTCTTTCTTCCGGGAGTTCCTGACCAGGCAGCGTGTGGACCACCTCCTTCAGTGAAGGGAGTGCTGGAAGGGGCAGGAGTCACTCGATGGCCCTTCACCGGTTCTGGAAGCCAGCTGATATGTCCCGTAAGGTCAGAGCGGCATCTGAGAGGCTGGCCTCGCTTCTTCCAAGGGGAGCTGAATCGCCTCCCACAGTCTTCCGGCAGGTGCCCGCATAGACGCAGCAGTAGCAGTCCACACCGCACGTCTCCACTGGCAGGCTGGCTTCGTGCTCCCCAGCCAGAGACGTCAAGCATCAGGTGTTCTCTGATTACCGGGAGCCTGTGCTCCGTCTCAGAAAAATCAATGCTTTTGATTTTCACAGCCTCCCCGCTGCATCATCCCGCTGTTCAGCCCATCATTCTGGGTAGTTTGATGTCTCTCAAACATACTTAGCGCTGTTCTCCCCCTCTTTTCTTTGACACAAGTTGCTGAACTTTCACGGAGACCCCCGTAGCACTTGTTTTCTCCGTTCAAGAAAAATCATGCAATAAACATGAGTTGCGTTGGCAGCACAAAAATGAGCTGTAAGACTTCGGGTGTTTTTTAATACTTTACGTAAAAACACTTCGTGATTGTCCAAGTGTTTTTGAAAATGGGTATTGTTGTCTCCGTGGCTCTCGTCATGGCTATTCATCGTTCCTTCCCCTGAGGAACACGCACTCACGGAGACGTAAAATGATTTTGACCCTTACCGGCCAACCTTGATGGACCAGCGTGGAAGGAAAAGAAACACTCTATGCGTTCGAAGAGGTGGGAGGCCTGGCCTGTTAAAATGGTAGATGTCGGTGGAGATGACACGGCTTTAAAAAAAAAGTGCTTTCAGAATCTGAAGGAGGAGAAGATAATTAAAGGTTAAGGTACCTGTTCTGGTTACAGGATAACATCAGTAATAAACCTTTTCACGGAAAGCTTTTGTAATTACCGTGTATCTGCTCTGGAATGAGATAGAACCTATCCCATTCCTAAATACTGGTGTCACCAACATGGATATCACTGATCATGTCTGTCGGCTGGTGTGAATTGGTGGGAAGCCAGCAAATGAGACAGAAGCTGGAGATAATCAGTGAAGCTACTTGTAGATGAAGTCTTGGCTTTCAGAGAGATTTAATAATCTCCTTCTTAAGGATAACAGAGCCTTTATTTCTCTCAGGAGTTTTTGGGATATTGGTTGCAGAATGATTTCTAATAATCCTCAAGAGGCACCGAGGCCGAGACAGAATTCATTTTGCTCTTAAGAATTACAATGCAATTATTTTATATAATCAGATAGTAAATTTGGCCGGAAAACTTCAAGATAAAAGCCTCCTGACGCTATAGCCTCTCTGCCCAGTAGTTGACCTTCGTGCCCTGAGGCACAGAGGTGTCACACTTCTGCACACGACTCAGGGAGAGGACTTTGGTTAGGCCTTGGCTTCCTAACTTGAACGGAGAGCTAATTCTGCCTCTGCAAAGTCGCTCACCTACTCTTGGTTCTGGGCGGGGTCGGAAACGCCGAGTTATCGCTGCTTGGACCAGGCATCTCTGCTATGGCTCCCCACTGCCCATAAGACTCGCATCTGAGTCCATATAAACCAAGAATAGCGTCCACCCAGATTTTAGGCAGTGGGGTGGTGCTGTGGACTGAATGTTTGTGGCCCCTCAGAATTCATACATTGACGCCCTAATTTCCAAATGATCGTATTAGGAAATGGGGCGGTGATTCGTTTTAGATGAAACCACGAGGCCAAGCTCCCATGATAGAATGAATGTCCTTATAAGAAGAGACTAGAGCTGTGTCTCTGTCTCTGTGTCTCCCTGTCTCTGTCTCTGTCTCTCTGTCTCTCTCTCGTGAGGACACAGCAAAGAGGCACCATCTGCAAAGCAGGAAGTGGGTTCTCACCAGACATTGAATCAGCCAGCGCCTCGATCTTGGACCTCCCAGGCCCCAGAACTGTGAGAAATAAAAGTTCTCTGTTTAAGTTCCTCCATCCATGCTATTTATTACGGCAACCTGAGCTGACTAAGACAGGCGAGGAAGAATTTTAGCGAGCGTCTGCTGGATAGTAAACATTTTAGGCTCTGTGGGCCATCTGTCTGCAACGAGATATTGACTACAACCCAACATGGAGGGTTGAGGGTGAAGGGGAAGTGAGGGGGAGGTTGGTCAAGGTCTCTGACAGTCTGGAGCCCCCTGCCTCCTGCCCGGCTCCCCTCTATTTTATGTGAGACGGAAATATGCTTCTAACTCAGCAAAGCCATCAATCACACTGAGCTTCACGTTGCTTGCTCCCTAACCTATTTCTCACTAATCCAGGCACCTGAATCGCAACTCAAAACACTTGAAGCAACACTGATCTTCTTTGCCATCCCACTTTACTTTCCCATTCTCTCAGTGTGGAGAAGAAAGGCGGAGACAACATGGTGGTTCGCAGCAGAATGAATGAACAGAACTGGAAATGGCATCGGTGGGTTAAGAGCAAGATTGGCCCCCCACGTAAATCCACGCGGCTGGAAGTTCCATGTCTTCTGCCCCAGCGCTGCCACAGACCGTATGATTGCTTGTCCTCAGTGGGTCACATAACAGTCAGGGGTTTTGGTTCCAGGATACCAAAAAACAACACGCAAATGAAACTTTGACTGACTGAAACAGAGAAGTAAGTATTTTACAGAGAAGACGTAGGATAATGCTCAGGACACAAGACCATAATAACTGGGGGGGAAAAGCCATTGAAAAGGAACATGGAGGGGGAGGCATCTGGGTGGCTCAGTTGGTTAAGCGTCCAACTTCAACTCAGGTCATGATGTCACAGCTGGTGAGTTCGAGCCGTGGGTCGGGCTCTGGGCTGACAGCTCAGAGCCTGGAGCCTGCTTCGGATTCTGTGTCTCCCTCTCTCTCTGCCCCTCCCCCATTCGTTCTCTCTGTCTCTCTCTCTCTCTCTCTCTTTCTCAAAATAAATAAATAAATGAAAGAAAGAAAGAAAGAAAGAAAGAAAGAAAGAAAGAAAGAAAGAAAAGGAACATGGGACGCTGGCAGCAACTAGGACCATGCCAAACCATGGGACAATAACCAGTCAGAAGAGGACACCATTGCAACCTTCAGAACTGAACAAGAATGCCGCTGTTGTGGCACTGAATCTGCAGTTTCTGACCACCTTGCTGCTACCACCTACCTCCCTGTTTTTTGCTTGTTTGTTTGTTTGTTTTATACCATGAGATCCCAGTTCAGAACTGGGGGCAAGTACAAGTCAGGCTGATAATGTAAAAGTCTAGGGTTTTCAACATCTGCATTGAGAATCAAGCTTCGTCTCCCACTGTGACTTGTGAACTGAGGAATCATCCATTTTAAGGGGGTTTCAGATGCCCAATAGCCAGAGACAGAGGGAGAAGGAGAGAAACAGAAAGAGAAATGGACTACAACAAGACTCCATTTGCCCTGAGCAGGTCAAATGAAATAATCTCTGAAGTTGTTTTAACTTTTCGAGGGTTCTCGTTCTAGAAAAGTAACATCCTGATGCTTATGCATGTTTTAAACATGTTTCTTGTCATTTAAGAAAAACATGGGAGGAAGCCCCACACAAAATACCCGTTTTCTGAGCTGCTTGGGCCTGACTGAAAATCTTGAGGCAAATAGGTTCCCTCTTGCATGCTAATGTCTATTGATTTTGATTTCCAGAACTGTTATGCAAAACGTAATTCAGAGAATGACCCTATATGTATGAGGAAAGAGAGTTGGGGTCTATTACCGTGGGCTTCTACACAGGGGCAGGAGAGGGGAGGCGTTGCACTTGTGTGACTTACCTACCAATCCAGTCTACACTCAGGAATATTAGGGGGTCAAGGCTCTTTTTTGCATACCCATGTTTTTCTCCCCAAAGGGGGACTTATGAATGAGAATCCTTCTCTCTTAGGAGAGGTTCACGTCATGATAGCAAATAGCCAGGATGAAATGATTGATTTTATATGTCAATGTGACTAGGCCACCAGACATTTTAGTCAAACATCATTCTGGTATGTCTGTGAGGATGTTTTTGGATGAGATCAACACTTGAATCAGTAAACTAAGTAAAGCAAATTGCCCTTCTTGATGTGATTCTCATCGAAGCCACTGAAGACCTGAATAAAATCAAAAGATTAAGAGGGTATTTTGTCTTTCTGACTGTTGAGCTGAGA
This sequence comes from Neofelis nebulosa, assembly GCF_028018385.1. Classification (NCBI taxonomy): domain Eukaryota; kingdom Metazoa; phylum Chordata; class Mammalia; order Carnivora; family Felidae; genus Neofelis; species Neofelis nebulosa. The sequence continues at coordinate 13,091,623 of NC_080782.1, read as the reverse complement.
CATTGACCTTCTCATGCCCTTGGACTAGTACTTAAAACATAAACTCTTCTGGTTCTCAGGCCTTTAGACCAATTCAGACTGAAACCACACCACTGCCCTCCTGGGTCTCCAGCTTGGGACTTCTCAGTCTCCATAATTAGGTGAGCTGATTTCTTCTAATAAATATTCTATGTATACATATGTCTTGTTTTGGTCCTTAGGGGAACCCTAAGACACAGGACTATACTCAGCTCAGCTAGGACAGAGGGTCAATGCTGGGTGAGATCACTTGCCCCCCCGCCCACTCCCACCCAGTTCTGCATCCACAATGATGAACAAGGGCATCCAGATCATTAGTCACCAGTGTAACTGCTTGTTTGGACTCTGTTCCAGTGGACTTAAGTGACGTTACCAGAGTCAGGTTAGAAGACCTGGGGTAATGGTGTAGACCAGCTTTTCCTGCAATTGGCGGAGGGGGGCGGGGGTTGGTTCTCTCTTTGAAGCACAGACCCTGATGCCTCTCCATGGTGGATTTCAGAACAAAAAGTGACTGTACTGAGAAGGTGGAATACTAAAAAAGCAGATCCAAGAAAAAGCCTGAAATTTTGGGCTGAGAAAAACTTGGAGAGTTTCCATGTGAATTCTTTTCCATTAGTGGATTCTGTATTTTCTTCTAACTCATCTGCTTCACTCAGTTCTGTATTTGCAGAACCTCTAGGCTATACTCTCTTGGTTTACCAGAACAGTAGGCACACCAACACTAGACGACTGTGACCTTCTATGATTTGGCACACAGATCGTTTATTCATATTTATCAAAATACTCACTAATAATGTGAGTTTGGACTGTGGCCTTTGCTTGCAGGTGGAAAGTGGGACTCTGGTCACAAAGAAAGTGGAAGCTTCAGTTATTTCTACTCCTTGCTTTATACAGCACCCTGCTAATGAAGCATGTCTTAACTAGATAGAATCCATCTATTAAGGTAGATAAAAAATACTTACCAATAAATAGATTCTGTTCCTCTCTGTTTCCTTCTTATGTTCCCATTATGCAGATGTTACACATTTTGTAGCTGTCCCAATAGTCCTAGGACTTTGTTTGTTTGTTTTTTCAGTCTTTGTTCTTTTTGCTTTTAGTGTTTTGAAGATCCTACTGATGTATCCTCTAGCTAAAGGATTCTTCCGTTGGTCATGTCCAGTCTACTAATAAAGCCATCAAAGGCATTTTTCATTTTTCTTTCTGTTTTTTTTATCTTTAACATTTTTTTTCTGTTCTTTCTGAGGATTCTATCTTTCTGCCTACATTGCCCATTTGTTCTTGCATGGTGTCTACTTTACCTGTTAGAGCCCTTAGCACATGAATCACAGTTGTTTTAAATTCTCATACTGATACTTCCAACATCCCTGCCGTGTCTGCTCTGATACTCTCTCTGTCTCTTCAAATTGTGGGGTTTTTTTCTCCTTTTGGTATGCCTTGCAACTTTTTATTCTAGAACCTCTTCTTTTCTGATAGCTGGCTATGATGTACTAGGTATAAAAGAAATTGTTGTAAATTGCTGTAAATTTAGTCATGTGGTGGTGGGGTGTCGGGAAGGGGAAGTGTTCTATAGTCTGTGATTAGGTCTCAGTCTTTCAGTGAGCCTATGCCTCAGGACTATGAACTTTGCAAGTGGCTCTCAGTTTTTGTTTTTCCTTCCTATGTGGGACAGGATGACTAGAGGGGACTGGGTTTGGGTATTTCCCTTTGCTGGGTCAATTAGGCAGTTTAGGCTCTGGTTCATTAGTCTCCCCTGAAGGCAGGCTTTGTTAAGACTAGAGTGCTCTTGGGGCGCCTGGGTGGCGCAGTCGGTTAAGCGTCCGACTTCAGCCAGGTCACGATCTCGCGGTCCGTGAGTTCGAGCCCCGCGTCAGGCTCTGGGCTGATGGCTCGGAGCCTGGAGCCTGTTTCCGATTCTGTGTCTCCCTCTCTCTCTGCCCCTCCCCCGTTCATGCTCTGTCTCTCTCTGTCCCAAAAATAAATAAAAAATGTTGAAAAAAAAAATTTAAAAAAAAAAAAAAAAAAAAAAAAAAGACTAGAGTGCTCTGGCTTTTTCAAAATGGTTCCCCTTCCCATGTCCCTGCCAGAAGTCTGGTAGGATTTGTTTAGTATGAGAATCTGGTCAAGTTCCTGGAAGCAAATCTGACCCTATTGATGGGGCCCCCAAAGACTGGGTCCCCTGAAATGTTAAGCTTTCAGAGTTGTACACACTGGGGCTCCAGCAATCCTTCAATATGGTTAAATTTCCTTCCCCAGCTCCACTTTCCATGGTGGTTTATACTCTTGGATCTCCACTCTGGGAAACCTCAGGTCCCCATGTTCACCTGTCTGTTTCTCCCATCTCAGGGGCAGTGGATTCCCTGTGTCCTCCCCTCTCACAGATCCAAGAAGAGTTGTTGATTTTTTAGTCTATTCAGCTTGTCCCTTGTTGTGAGGATGTAGGTATCACTTCCAAACTCTGGAAGCTTCAAGTCTTAAACTCTGGCTGTGAATGAATTATGAGTAAGTTAGGGAAACATTCTGTGAGCTTCTGAGAAGATCTAAGAAGAGGTGTCTTTGGGGAAAGCTTTATTCCTCATTTTTTTTAATTCAGAAATTAGTTGTTTTAAGAGACTTTGTAAACAATTGCATATCAATTATCTAAGAAATAAAAAGTGGGTTCCAATGCATCTGTTACTAAGCATTCTTTTTAGGCTACAAAAAGTTATTTCCATTTCTAATCTATTTGCATGATCTAGAACCCATGAATGCAAAGGTCAATTCAAGTACTTGAACCACATAAGATTCTTTCTCTCATTGTAAAGTCATCTCTCTTTACTGGTCCTGATTGGCTTTTGGCTGTCGCATCAGTCCTCTGAAGATGACACCTGTCCTCTAGGACGGGGTGTCAAGGGAATGCATTATAGTCTCTGAAGTCCATTTTAGTGATGAGGTAAGAGAATTTGCTCCAAAGCAAAATCATTGGAATCAGTGTATAAATTCCCAGGGTAGTAACACTGAGGTGATGATGGTCCCTTGACTATATAAATTCTTGAATGGCCAGTAACATCTGTCACATTATTTAATAGGATTATTTTCAAATGTCTTCATAAAATTTTCACAGTACGATTTGTAACTCTCACTTCTGGGAAGCTCCTTTTCACATCAACCCTTAATACCTCTTCTACAATCCAGCTGATTACATTCTGCTTGACTTTGAATCATGATAACAATAGTTACCATTTGAGACTCAGAATGGCTCTCTGCCCATGAGGTGGGTACTGTTACAGCCCCTGTTTACAGAAGAACAACATCACATTTGGTGAGATGAAGTACTTTGTCCAGAGTCACACAGCGAGGATGGAAGGGAGCTGGGATTCACACTCTCTCAGATTCTGGGATCTTTAACCATTGCTCTTCAGAGCCCCACTAGAGGAGATGGCTTCTCAGACATCAGGAGCTCATTTTCCCCAGAGACGGAAATGGACAGTTTTCCCCAACACATAAAGGAACTCCTCTTGGAATGGGTTGCTTTATCTTGAATTCCTTCGGGTCTCATAGACTCAATAAGAGTGAGTGGCTCAGTGTGAAGCTACCCATAGGATACCTGCACTTTTCCATTGTGAGCTATTGTCTCCAAAAGGGGTTTTGCCAGAGAATCTTAATTCCTTATGCTTGGAAGTAGATGGGCCTGGTTCCTTTGCATTAGTTGCTAGGTGACTCACTGTACCAGCCAGCCAGAATTATAGATGCAAGGCAGAGCATAAGAGGGAGGCCAAAAAACGGTCCTCTCCTAAAATCCCAAAGGACTCATTTTCAGCATGTCTCTGGGCCCTTGGGAGAAAATCATAATGTACGCCATTTCCATCCAAAGGAAAATAGAAAAGACTCTCCTTTTTAAATCTTGGGAAGATAGCCATGCACTACATTCAGTTCCTAGGTTTTCTGTCACAGATATGGAGCCTTAGCTGGTTGTGGATTTCACCCAACATACTAATCTTATAGTGTTAACTTCTACTCCCCACCACCACCCTAAATAGTCCTTTGTTTCTTGGGGAAATGTACATGCCATCCCCACCCCAGTTTCAGGTCAAAACTACCTTTTCCAAAAATCACTTGACAACTTCTGTATTTAACAACTTATTTAAATACTTTGCCTTTCTGGGCAGTTGTATCTTGGGAGAGGTTTTTCTTTTTTTTTCTTTTTTAATTTTTTTAATGCTTATTTTTGAGAGAGAGAGAGAGAGAGAGAGAGTGCAAGTGGGGAGGGGCAGAGAGAGAGGGAGGCACAGAATCTGAAGCAGACTTCAGGCTCTGAGCTGCTAGCCCAAAGCCCAACACGGGGCTTGAACCCACAAACCGTGAGATCATGACTTGAGCTGAAGTCAGATGCTCAACCGACTGAGCCACCCAGGTGCCCTGGGAGCAGTTTTTCTAATAGCTTCCTGACATCCCAATAATTTTAACAAAACTTTCTCTGGACAGCTGCTATTTTTCTTCTACCTCCGTTCTATTTGAAAAGTTTTGAATATTTGCTCTGATTTTTTTTTTTTTGACTGTCTTGTAGAATTACATTTAAGATTGGCCATGACTGAGTGATAGAGTGGTTTCCCCTGCCTTTGATTTTGAGCTTAGCCACATGACTTTCTTTGGCTATCCTAGTTTCTATTGCTGTTATAATAAATTGCCACAGATGTATTGGCTTAAAACCACCTCCGTTTATTATCTCACAGTTTCTGTAGGTTAGAATCCAGTGGACTCAAAACTTGGTCTTCTGCTTAGGGTCTTTCAAGGCCTAAATCCACATTACATAAAGGATGAACTCTTTAATGAAAGTTCTAAGGATGTGTCTGTTCCCAACTTCATTCAAATTGTTGGTCCAATTCAGCTCCTTATGCAGAAAGGAGACCCTCCGTTTCCTTCCTGGCTGTTGGAGGTGGGGGGGGGGGGTGCAGTCTTTGCTTCTACTGGCTGTCTCCATTGCTTCTTGAGCTGTCTTCCTCTGGCTTGAAGATGTGGCCTCCTCCAGCAAGGGCGGGTTGAATTCCTGTCGTACTTCAATTCTCTCTATCTTTCCCTTCTGTGGCATCTCTCTCCCACCAGCTAGAGAAAGTTCTCTGATTTTGAGGACACATGGAAATAGATTGGGTCCATACAGGTAATCTTGGATAGCTCCCTATTTTAAGAATCATAATCTTAATTACGTCTGTAAAGTCCCTTTTGTTATATAAATGTAATATATTCACAGGTTCCAGCGATTAGGACATGAGCATCTTTGGGGGCCATTCTAACCACCACATTGGTCGGCGGGATGTTAGCAAAGGAGATGCACGCAAAGACATGAAATGTCCATGCAAGAATGACTTTGAGCTCTGGTTCTTCCTTCATCACCATGGGAACAAATCGTGTAGCTGATGACTCTTGTGCTTGGGCCCCACAATGAATACAGTTGGAAGAGCTCTGAGCCAACACATAGTGAGGATCCAAGCTCAGCACAACCTGTATCTCGAAGCAGTGCCACCAAGTTAATCCCAGCATGGATCAGTCCCTTTACAGTCCCCTTATCCTGAGAATAAATGATTATCCTCATCTGCCACTGAGTTCATGGGAGATTTTCCCATAGAGAATTATTGTGGCAACTGCTCACTTGGTATAGCAACTGACCTTAAAAAAGAAAACAAAGCACATTTTTTTTCTTTTTTTCCCTTTCCTTTCTTGTTTTCCGATCTAAATTTTAGTTCAAAATCTGTGCCAACCCTATTTCAACCTAGAATATGAGCTTTATTACTGTAAAAAAGCTCTGTCCAAGGACAGAAAAGTTGGCCTCGAACTCTGGCTCTACGTTTGACTCGTGTGCTCTTAGACAAGTCATTTTATCTCTATGTGTCTTGAATCTTCCTATATAAATTAGGAAAATAACTCCAAACTTATAGGATTATAGCAAAAATTAAATGCAATAATACATTATTTCATTCAACTGGTCTTTGGTATATTCACAAAGCTAAAATGTATTGGGTCTCTACGTGAGCCAGATATTCTGTGAAGGATCAAGGAATCAAAGATTAATGAAGACAAATTTCTTATTTTTAAGAAGTCTCCATCTCCACGAGTGAAGTATTTTATAAACGCTAAAGCGGTCTACAAATTCAAGGCATTGCTGTTATATTTCTTCTTCTTTTGCTTATCCCTTCCCATTAGACATGAACTACCTTTCCATAATTTCTGTCCTTTTTTTCCTCTATCTTGTCAATCAATTGTTGGCTCTTTTTAAACGTTAACATCCCTCAAATTCCACCTTCACGTTCTTAACTTGAAATAAAAGGTAGTTACATTTATGCATTGGGGAAAAAAGCATTTCACTTCAGGGAGACCCAAATCCAGTAAGCCCTGTAGGCAAGCATGGGAGCTTTTCAGTTGAAAAGGATTAACCTTTCTTAGATCGATTGAAAATCCTCTTATTTATTTTCTTCACTCATAAAAATACACCTCAGGGCATATGTGCATCAGTAGCAAAACCCAACAACAACACAAATGAGTTACGTGCCATTCTAAATAAAAGATTATAATGGAAATTGTCTGACTGCATTTGTTGCTGTAATCCTCCAAAGCCCCATCTAACTATTCATCTTTCCTTCAGGATCGGAGCATTTCTATAAATTCTTATGGGCCTTAATAGTTCTCTTTTCCAGACATGATCATTATTCAAAGTGTAACCCAATAGAATATTTTTGGAACATTGCATTACTGTCATTCATTATGCTATTTTAGCTTTGGTTTGCTTCCCTGCTTCTTTCTGTCTCCTTTTCCCCTGCACTATGTCTCTGGACCAGAGCAAATGTTCCTTTGGTTGGGCTGCCCCTAATAGTCAAAAATAACACGAAGTGTGCATAGCTTGACCCGTTCTGCAACAACTCACCAACAGTCTAAATGACAGAATATTGGCATAGAAACTTGCTTCAGGGACACATCAACACCCCACCGAGAACTGCCAAGAGGGCTGCTGCACTGTGATAAGTGTCCCCTTTCCTCTAATGCCAAAACTGACAATGCCTCCATGGAATCATCTTAACCTTGTCTTGAGAAGGGCCTCTGGTCCAAGCCTAAAGTACATTCAAGAGCCACTGTGATGGTAACTCATTTTTCTACACTGTTCTCAAAGGCTTTCTTACCATGAAGATATTCTTGCATACGATGAGTGATTGAATGGTAACAGACCCTCAGTATCATCATGCTTTCCAAGGAGACGGCCAACAGAGTGGAATTTGCAACAACACTCATTTAAGGGACAGATCACTCACTAGTCACTGCAGTGTGTTTTTGTCATTCTGGTCATCACTTGTACCAGGATATGATATCCAACATTTGGGTGTGAGAGCCAGAGAAGATGTGGTATATGCTGGGAATGGGAGATACTGTCTACTGATGCTGGTCTTAGGGGAAGTGTCATGAGGCATGTTAGAGAGGCTTATCAATAGAAGTAGTCCTAAGCATCCTGAGTCAATAAAAGGAGACACTCCTTGATCATGGCAATGAAAACACAGAACGTCAGAATCTGGAGAGATAGGTCAACAAACAAAAAGACAGGAGACAAAGGGAAGGCTGATCTATATCCAAGATTTGGGGCAAGACACAGAGAAAGCACAGCCAGAATGAAACATGAGTTTAAAATGTGGTAGTTTAGAGAAATTCTGGTCTCCTCCTATTCCATCTTCCCTGAAGCATAATGTACAGCGTCTTCATCTGGTCAAGAGTAGGGGTCTTGATTTGGTAGGCTGCAAATATATTCCATGTCTAAATTCTGTAACTTAGACAAGTGGGTTCAACGCAAGTGAGTCTCCTTCAGCTTCCTTCTCTCCCAAGTATGTGGTAAAACTTCAGAGGACTGACTTATCTGTCAATGCCTTGAAGTATAATGGTTAAAAGAAATCCCAGAGACCATTTGGATTCTTGTCTCGCCTTTAGGCAGATTGTCCAAACCATCCAACATTGCTCTTCATGTTAGTATGAAACTACTATTACACAGCTCCAGCCAAAAGAGATCCCAATGGACATGTGGTCAAGGCTTATCTCCTCTTGATAGAGTCTTATGAGCAAACCCCTGGGTCCTGTATATCCAATTTGATCACATTGACAAGATTGTACCTTTCAAAGCTGGACATGACCTACTCTTACCTTTATCTCCACTAGGCTTTCCAACGTCTGGTACATAGATGTTTCAGAAACGTTTGTGGCATAGATAAAAGGCTCAGTTCCAGATCCTTGGCATTTTTAGAGCCGGTGAAGTCCGCTAAGAATTATATTAAGTCTAGAGCGTACTAGGCACGACAATCCTCACTGCGCCTGTTCCACTACTGGAAAATGAAATTCAGTATGAAGCTTATTAGGGAACGCAGATGGCATTTCAAAACTATTGCATGGATGTAAGCCATGGTTAATAAGTGGGTGGGAAAGAAAGGAGCAAGATCCTCTTGGTCGAATCAAGCCTATTTTGAATAAATGATCATTAGCAAATTGTGTCTATGACAATGGGTTAATGAAAATATTACACGATCATCTGAACACTGCTCTAGGGCAGAGTGGAGATTAGACACGAGGAAACTTTATGGACTTAATTTTCAGATGCCAAGTGACCTAGTGCTTCAGGCTGGGAAGGAGGAAGGTCAAGTGGGCTGAACCAGAGCTTTTTCAATTCTAATTGTTTCCCAGTTTTACTGAAATGTAATTGACATATAACATTGTGTAAGTTTAAGGTGTACTGTGTAATGTTTTGATGTATGCCTGTATTATGAAATGATCACCACAATAAATTTAATTAATGTTGATCACTCATGTAGTTGCAATGTCTTTTCCTATTATAAGACCTTCTAAGATGTACTCTTTTAGCAACTTTCAAATATACAATACGGTATTGATAACGATAGCCACCATGCTGAAAATTACACTCCCAGAGCTTATTTATTTATAACTGGAAGTGTGTACCTTTCGACCACAGTTACCCATTCCCTCTATCCACCATGACCCCACTTCTGGCAACCACCAATCAATTCTCTGGTTTTATGAGTGTGATTCTTTTAGGTTTCCCATGTAAGTGAAATGCCGTATTTGTGTTTCTCTGCCTTATTTCACTTAGCATATTTCACTTGAGCGTCACTTATCTCACTTGAGCATCTTGTCCTCAAGATTCACCCAGGTTGTTGCAAATGGCAGAATTTCCCTCTTTTTTGTGGCTAACTAATATTCCATTGTATACGTATACCACTTTTTCTTTAACCATATATCCATTGATAGGCACTTAGACGTATTTCCATGTCCTGGCTGTTATGAATAATGCTGCAATGAACATGGGAGTGCATATATCTCTTTAAGGCAGTGACTTAATTCCCTTTGTATATATACCCAGAAGTGGCATTTCTGGATCACATGACAGTTCTATATTTAATTTCTGAGGATCCTCCACACTGTTTTCCATAGTGGCTACACCAACCTACATTCCTACCAACTGTACATAAAACTTCCCTTTTTTTCAAATTGTCACCAGGGCTTGTCTCTGGTCTTTTTGATGCTGGCCATTCTAACAGGTTTGAAGTGATATGTTATTGTTGTGGCTTTGATTTGCATTTCCCTGATGGTTAGTGATGTTGAGCACATTTTTCTATACCTGATGGGCATTTGAATATCTCCTTTGGGAAAATGTCTATTCAGGTCTTTTGCTCATTTATTGAATTGTTTTTGTTTTGTTTTGCTACTGAGTTGGATGAGTACTTATATATTGTGATATTAACTCTTATCAGACTTGTGGCTTGTAGATATTTTCTCCCATTCCATAGGTTGCCTTTTCATTTTGTTAATGGTTTCTTTTGCGAGGCAGAAGCTTTTCAGTTTGATGTAGTCCCATTTAATTATTTTTTATTATGTTATTAATTTATTAAATTATTTATTTATTTATTAAATATTAAATAATTTATTAAATTATTATTTAATTATTATTTTTTATTATTATATTATTTTTGCATTGCCGTTTGTGGTTTAGGGGTCATAGCCATAAAATCAATCACCAAGACCAATTTCAAGAAGTTTCCTTTGTGTTTTCTTCTAGTAGTTTTATGGTTTCAAGAGTTTAGATTTAAGTCTTCGATCCATTTTGAGCTGACTTTCAGGAGGAGTGGGGTTTTTGACTCGTGACCGAGGGGAGCTTTCTCCAAAGTCAGAGCATCTCTAGTTGCTGTACAGTCCAGTGTGCAGGTGGCCGTGTAGGACATTGGCCGACCCATGCACAAATGTCTCTGTGCAAATTAGGAAAAGGTGCCTACTCTTGGTGGATGCAGCCCAATGCTGGGGTGCATGGTTGGCACACAGCACACAAGCTGTCTTTCAATCCCCACTCTCTTCCTTGGCTGGCCACACGTGCATAGGTTCACCCTGTCTGCCTGAGTGGGGTGACCTTAACGATGGGCTGGGACTTCCCAAGGTTCATCCTGAGAGGCCGAGGCGGTGGAGAAAGGAGAGTGTGTTCTCTGGTCTCTCATTTTTTGTGTTGTTCTGGGTAAAAGACAGACATCTGAGCTTATTTTACTAGATTGGAAATAATATGAATTCTTTGGATTCTTAAGGCTCCACAGACAGGCTTCTTTAGGTTTCCCTAAATCTTCCCGAACTTAGGTAGCTTTTGTAGGCATGTGAGTATAGAGATTTTTCTACAAAAAGATTTCATATCTTCACCATTGTCAAAGGGATCTGTAACCCCAACAGGCTCAAATTACTAGTCAAAGTATCCATTGTAATTTAAGGATTAAACGAATGAGCACAAATGAGAAGGAAGAAAGCATCTGATAAGAACTTGTTCTTTATTTCACTTTAATTGTCACAGTCCAATGAGCATAATATAAACATACAACGTTTTGTGAACAGCTACGCATTTGAAGAAACGTATTCTTACCCGCTCTGCACAGCCTTGGAAAGTAACTCTTGGCCACTCTGATGCACAAGTTATTTATTTATTTATTTATTTATTTATTTCCAATATATGAAATTTATTGTCAAATTGGTTTCCATACAACACCCAGTGCTCATCCCAAAAGGTGCCCTCAATACCCATCACCCACCCACCCCTCCTTCCCACCCCCCATCAACCCTCAGTTTGTTCTCAGTTTTTAAGAGTCTCTTATGCTTTGGCTCTCTCCCACTCTAACCTCTTTTTTCTTTCCTTCCCCTCCCCCATGTGTTTCTGTTAAGTTTCTCAGGATCCACCTAAGAGTGAAACCATATGGTATCTGTCTTTCTCTGTTTGGCTTATTTCACTCAGCATCACACTCTCCAGTTCCATCCACGTTGCTACAAAAGGCCATATTTCATTCTTTCTCATTGCCACGTAGTACTCCATTGTGTATATAAACCACAATTTCTTTATCCATTCATCAGTTGATGGACATTTAGGCTCTTTCCATAATTTGGCTATCGTTGAGAGTTCACAAGTTATTTAATCAATAAATCTGAAAGGCTTCCAAACAGAACAAAAGGCCTTCAAATATACAGTCCTGTAGAAAATCTCTGAAGACATAACATCCTGGGCAAGCAAAAGGAAGCCCAACTAGGTGGTTAGAGCCTCCTGTTTGGTGTCCAATGTAATTCCTGAACCTGCTGTTAACTAACTGCGGGTTGGGAGGGGATCTTAGTCAACTTATTTAATTTCTCAAAGGCAAAATAGAGCGGAGTAAGGGATCTACTCATCATACAGAATTGCTTTAAGGAAACAATGCAACAATATGTGGGATGTAGTTGATATAATCTTTGACACATAATAAGAACTCTATAAATGAGAGCTTTTTGATATTTATATTATTATTGTTGTTATTATTTTTATAATTATTGGAAAAATAGACCTATCAGAGGCAGATTGAGGGCTTTAAAGTTTTTGGTGACATTTTCTTTTCCTTTCTGCTGCTTTCCTTCTTGTCGCTAATCTCATCCTATATAATTTTAGAAACAAATGCCAAAATTTCTAAGGTAAGATATACATCCCCCTGATTACACCTTGGAGATCTATTAAATTTAACCTTTAAATAATTTAACAGCTATTAACAATGTACAGTGAACAGGAGTTAGAAGATCATACTGTGAAAAATGGGCAGAAAGAGTAAAGATGAGTAGGCAGAAGGCATAAATCCACTGGGTGAAATGATGCACAAATATTAGAAACAACTTTATTTCCCTTGGATTTGGGTTTAAGGCCAATCTTGAATTTTTAGGCTTTTGGGGATCCTTTTGGATTTAGAAAGTAGCTAGTACACAGGTCTGAATGTTCAGAGAACATGATGCCTGGCTGAGTCCTGAAACTCCCTTCAGTCCTCAGCTGACTCTGTTGTGTGGACAGTGCCCTTTCAATATCTAGGACATTCTTAGTGACAGTCAAAACTCACATCTAAGACAATGAAGAATATACATACCTGTTTGGAAATCTATAAAACAAAACAAAAAAAAAAATGGAAGCATGTCAGAAAATACATGGGAGCGAGCAAAGGGAGATAATAATAAAATTATTGTTATTTGAGCATACCAGAAGTAGCTGGACCAGATGGAGGAAGTGGAAGATGTCTCCCAGGTCACAGGTCATCAAATCCAGTGGTGGATTCTTTGAGGGAACTCAATCCCATGACTATCTGCTGGAGTACCATTGGGCTGAAAGTAGAATGTCTGATATACTTTTGACCAGCTTTTCTTACAAGTTGATTTTTCCAAAAAGAGAACAGATACATAGGAGAATTGGTCCTATGGCTTCAATTCTGATGAACAAAGAGGATTTAATTTCAGAGGGGGAAGTTAAAGATATCATCGAAGGACATCTCTGTTACTTTGGAACGTTTTTGACAGGAAGAGAAGACTTATCAAGTATGGGATCTAGATTTAAGAAAATGGATAATTGCATGTTATGAAAATTGGATGTGGGAAATGCTCAAGAGGGATGAGCAACTCCTAAAAGTCAAACGGTGAGCATGTAGCCCCAAAGCAGAAGGAAATGAAAGGAAACAAGATTATATTCCCAAGAATGGGGAATTGTGCTGGTGAGGCTAAAACCCTTGCCATAGACTGATGTTGTGCCCCCCACCCCCACCCCCACCCCCATCCCTACCCCACCAATTCATATGTTGAAATCTAATCCCCAAATCGATGGTGTTTGAAGGTGGAACTTTTGAAAGCTGATTAGGTCGTGAAGACGGAGCCCTGGTGAATGGGATTCGTTCCCCCATAAAACAGTCCAGAGATCTCTTAACCTCTTCTGCCATGTGAGGATATAGTGAGAAGACAACTTCTGTGAATCAGGAAGAGGGTCCTCACCAGACACCACATCTCTGATGCTTTGATCTTGGACTTGCCATCCTCCAGAACTGTGATAAATAAATTTCTGTTGCTTACAAACCAACCAGTCTATAATATTTTTGTGGTATAAACCCAAATGGACTAAAACAGCCCTAAAGACAGTAACAGTGGCTTTCTAGAATTTCTTTAGAAAGAGCAGATTTATGGCTTGAGCACTCCTGGGATAATTATGTTATATTTCTGGATGACAGTAAAATCACGACTTTCCATGGCTATTTTCTTTCTGTTTTATTTGTATTTTAAACATGGAAAACTGTCATTGGTAGGTGGGGATTGAAACATAAGATATATGAATAAATGAAAATGAAACTTTGGCTATTCTACTTTTTTGGCTCAGACAGTTGCCTTCCAAAGACCAGAAGTAATAATAGCTATGATTTATTGGATTCTTAGAAGTTCCAGGCATTGTACTAAGTGTTTTAAATGAGTTGTCTTGTGTAATCTACAGAAATTCTTTGGGAGAAGGTATTCATTAATATCCTCATCTTATATGTGATAAAAATTGGGTTCAGAAAGGTTGATGACCTATTCCAAGGGGCAAAAATAAAAGTTAATACAAGATCAATCTTCCAGACTGCAATACAGAAAGAGCTTGCAAATAAAAATGGTAAATCATTTTCCATAATTTTTGAGGTATTGTGAAAAAAGGCAATGGTGCTCCTTGGGATAGGAGCAGAGCTCAAGGATGGAAGAAAAAGGGTGTCTAAAAAGGGTGGAAATATAACCAACTTTCTGCCAGTGGGCAGATCTCATCCTTGCAGAGGGATGGTGATGGCTCAGAAGAAAGGATTCCTCTTCTTATCCGGTCTATCAGAGGGGGTCCTTTTTTCAATTCCTTTGACTGAAAGTAGAAACATCCTAATTTACACAAAAGTGCTTTGTGCTCTAGAGGTCCAGGATGAAAAGTGGAATAAATAAATGAAGGAATGAGTGTGAGAAGACTAAAAAGAGAGAAAATGTGAATTCAATTTACAAGATGAATAAGGTTGGTTTTGAGTACTAGCGGCCAGTAAGATTGACTTCCGTCCTGGGCAAGATTCCTGGAAAGGCTTATTAAGGGAATGATTTGTCTTCCACTGTCTCACTTGTCTGAGGTATTTTTTGAAAAGTTGACAGCAGCGATTACATTAACATATACACCCTGGCAGAGAGAGCCTTATATGGGCTTAACATGTATGTTTAAAATATATATCTGTGTATGTTTATATGTATTTATTTATTTTAAGATAATAATGCTCAATAATTATTTTTTAAAGAATGGGTAAATGTGTAATGAGAGAGTAAGATCAAAATGAGTCCCCATGTTGATAACTGCTTTTAAATTAATTTGGTCATAGAATCTGCCATCGACAGTGTAATAACAATGATCTCAGTCATTTTTCTGGTCTCAGATGCAAAGTGCCTTCCTTGGATAAATCTTCCTTGACTTCAAAATTTAAATCAGATCTCTCCTCATTATTATTATTTTCTTTTTACACTTTATTTTATTTATTTAAGTAATCTCTACACCCACCTTGGGGCTCAAACTCACGACCCTGAGATCAAGAATCGCATGCTCTTCTGACTGAACCAGCCAGGCTCCCCTCTCTTCGTTCTTCTTGCTTAAAGCACCTAAATTCTTTGCCTTCATTTCATTCGTTCCAGGGGGGTAATTTATGTCTACTGGTGTGTACTCATTTAAAGCTTTCCCACCACAACAGCGACTGAATCTTTCATTCTATTGTCGTACCTCCAACACAGCAGAATGTCCAGCACATAGTAGCCACCTGATAAAATTTTGTTGAATTAAAGACATGAATGAAAAAGGAGGGAATATCTCTGGACCACTGTGTTATTACTGCCATTCTGGATATCACACTTTAAATGCATATGCACAAAGAAGAGTATATTGAGAACAGAGGAGCCAACCCATTATTGCAGTCAATTCTGAAAACTTTACAGGAGAATTGATTCTAAGTTATATGAAGAAACTCATATAGGAGTCACCCATATGAGTCTTTCAGCCCATTGAGAAAAGTCTGAAGGTAATGAGTAGGGACATGGACAATGACAGTTGGCTAATTGTCTACAGATATTGCAAGAGTCATCTCTGAAGAAGGGAGCATGCACTCCACACACACACACACACACGTACATCCCCCCCCCCCAACCATTTTTAATTTGTCCCTTGACGGTATTCTAGGACCAACATTGGCAATGATAAATACTGAAATACTGGAAGGTAAACATTTGAGATTGGTGTAAAAAAAGATTGTATTTAATAGTCAAATCTGCCCCCAAATAGAATGGATAACTGTAGGGAGCCTTCAGATCTTCAATGAGACAAACAGTGGCTACAGTAGGCTAGGCATAATTAAGAAATAGCATGCAAGTTGGACCAGAAGGAAATGGACAGCACTGGAGAGTTCTGGTTCCTCATGGCTGTCTTGAACTTGTGTGGGCTGGTCAGATGACCTTTGGCTTCTTCGAACCCCAAAGTTCTGCAGAAATGAGTGTAAAATTCATAGGTTTTTGAATCTTGATCATCCATGGCACTCTTGAAAGAGGCTAACGTAGAAAATCTGGCCTTTCATATTTGAAGTATATAGGCTATGTCACTGAAACTGTAGTGTTTTATAAACTCATAACAAATGGGTTATGATTTAATAACTTTACGTTTTCAAATGGAACATGAGAAATCCAAGCAATTGCTCCAAAATGCCTAACTATTAACCTTGATTTATTGGTAGCAAAAGCAATTACATATTCTTGGTAATGTAAGCCCTATGTAGACACAGTATTAATATTTATTAAATATACAGCAAAAAGAACTGAACTATTTTTTTCCAGCAAACCAAAATTCAGCACATTTTGCCTAGCAAATAATACCGTTAAACACAACTATGAGTATGTAACTTGGACTTTTCATCTTCTCAAACGCCATAGTCCAAGATTGAACTGCTGTGGGCCAATCTCTTAGGAATAGACGCAGTCTGGCCAGATGTCTTCATCTTTGTTCACCATATGTAGGTCATAGAATGAGTGCTTCGATATTCTGGAAAGTAATTGTCTTTGGAACAAAGATGATAAAATGCTTCAATATTTTATGTTATTTATATATCATTTATATTCATTTTCTTCCAGCGTCCCACACTCCTTCAAACATGACACCGAATACGACTTGAGAAGAGAGAAACACAATATCTTTCACAGTTTATGGTGTTTGTAGGTGTGCATTATTATTTTCCTACTTTATGTTTTTGCACTTACAATTACTAAGAATATCATTTTAATATTCACTGCTCATCAGACCCATTTGACTGGAAACAATGATCATACATCAGCTAGTTTGGGGAACACAGGGTTTTATTAGTGCACACGATACATAAAAATGCCCTAGATTCAGCAGGGATGTTCTCTTCTCAATTATAATTAATATTGCACAAGCCCTGTTGCCAATTTTTCTCAACTCATTTTTTCCCTTCAAACTTCTTTTTAATCTTGCTTCTTTCCCACAAATTATGAGGCAAACTGGCTGTGCTGAGGCAATCTTCAGGACCAATAAATCAAGAGTTCCCATAAAACTGTACAATTTCTTGCTGATGGCACTTGAAGAGGAAAGTTATTAAATCATTACTCATTTAATATGAATTTTTAGGACGCTCCAACACTTCTCACTATATACTTTGCCTGGTACAGTCATAGTACAGAAATCTAGATATTGCATACAAAACGTGGGCAAGTTCTTAGTGATTTTCAGGGTTTAATAGTTGGTGCACTGTTACTAATGACAGGAAAGATGAGCCGATAACTTTCAAGAATGCCTCTTTTCCTTTACCTGCAATATCCAGGGCCAGATGCCATGTCACAATGGAAAAAAATGGACTGGAGTCAAGTATGCAGATATAACACCCTTGGTTGGTTATCTCATGGAGTGGGACTCTAAATCATCTCTGCATTCCCATGGCTTTGCCTTGCAGACTGTAGATTCCCAGTGGTTGGTGAGATGAATTTAATGCTTAGTCATTAGAGAGAAAAGGTAAGACACAAAGCCATTCAGATGAAGAAAGATACTCATCTTGTCAGACAAGTGAGCTGATCCTTTGCTTTTCTTAGAAGTGGAGCAGCGAGAGTGGGGTCCCCTCGAGTGTGGTAGTGGTAGGCTTTATAGCTGGGACGAAGATTATTCTCCATGGGGCAAGAGTTGATCTCTTAAAGCACCTGAGGTTGTGACAGTCCTGAAGCACGAGGCTTCAAATTTTTTTTGTAGTCCACGATTAGGAGGTTTCAAAGGACAGAAAATCCTGGCCCACGGCTATATTTTTATAAAAATCTGCTCTATCATAAATTTCAGGGGTACATGTGCTTCTGTGTGGACTGAAAGAAAATCTCTCAGAAGGTGACTTTTAGTTTTTAGTCCACCAAAATCCCACTCAGTAAACTGCCTGAGATACCGAATGGTGAATGCTGAATGGCATGTGTTGAGTAGAGAATCCAAGAAAGCTGATTTTTCCTCAGTGTTGTGTCCATCCTATGAGGGCTTTTACAACTATCATGTCACCTACAATGGTCTGAGCACCAGTTGATGTGGTTTTGTTTATTTAACCAACCACAAGGTAGGATTGCCCTGTGGGAAAAGCTAGAAAGAGAACACTTGAACCCAAAGTTTCAGTCCCCTTAAGGGGCCCCTACCTAAAACTCTACCATTACCAATGCATTTTTTGCCCTAAGTATCATCATCTTCTTCTAGTTTCCTTTTTCAAATAACCCAGATATATATTAATATATTAAGTCATTCATTAACACCTTAGGGTAAAAGAATTTGTCACATCCATATGCAGCAGAAAAAGGTAGGGAGACAAAAAGCTCAGTGTAGTGGTGGGGGAATAGGAAAATATTTCAATAAAATGGTTTTATTGTGGCTTGGGGAACCCATATGTAACCATCAATTTTATAAGACTCTCTTGTCCCAAGAAGAATTTCTCCCATTTTATTTATTGATAGGGTGGGAAAATTCTTTGGTGTGTAGGGCTGTCCAGAACATTGTAGGATGTTTAGCAGTATCCTACCTTCTACCTAGCCAGTTATGACAGTTGTGACCAGTTAGGACAACAAAAAACATCCTAGATGTTGCCAGACGTCACCCTGGAGGGCAAAATCACCTCTTATTGAGAACCACGAGTCTAATGTAAATTGTAATCAAGATGTTAAGGGTAGAAGTCAGTATAACTGATTTCTCCCATAGATGGAGCTCTTGTTCAACAAAGCGCCTCATTAAAAGGGCAATGGCAAATCTAACCAGAAGGAATAATACCGTTAATTCAATGGCCACTTAATCAACTGCACACTGTCCCTCGGTCTTGCCCCTCTTTGAATCAGCAGGAAATGGCAGCACTGGAGAGTTCTGGTTTGTAATGGCTGCCTTGACCCTCTGTGGTCTGGCCAGAAAGGCTGATTTTGAAGATGGTAGGTGCCAGTTATCCAGGCCTCATCCAGAGGGAGTCCGAGGCCACGGTGGGTGAACGCCAAGATTTGCAGAGCATTGCCCAGAGCAGCAGGCCGTTGACATGCTTTCAATATGGCCAAAATTGTTCCTCGTTACTCTGTACATTTTGTCTTTAAATGGCTTCCATTGTTTTATGTGGTCTGTGTACCCACCTCATTTCTTTCAGCTGGCAGCCGTAATATTTCCAGCGGTTAGCTTGTTTAACAGAAGTTCTTTGGATGTTTAGGCCGAGGAGTCGACATCAAGTTGAGGGGTAGAGGTGAGGGTTTGAAATCCATAGCCCTGAGATGAGAGGCAACTTCTCATAAAGTGTCCTGTTACCCAAAAGGAGAAGGAATCTTCTTTGGGCACTCAAAGCGATGCGAAGCAGGTCTCAATAACCACTTTGAAACTTCGCTGGAATTATATGAAACGGGTTATGTGTGTGCCAGGCCACTTGCCGGCTTCACTTACCAGCTCAGGGCGATTTCGCGCGACTGGAAAACGACACTGATGCTTTTGCAGGGGACTCACACTGCAGTCCTAACCCTTTTCTCTGCCATTTAGTTAGTGAGTGGCTTGACAAGTACAGAATACAGTGGATACTCAGAGCTGACACTCTCTTAATTTGTCACTAGCAGCAGTGTCCGGCAATTCATCATCCCTGGGATCGGTGGGCTGCACCTGTTTGTTACCGATTAACTCTTTTAAACAAGTTTCACAAGAACTCCTGTTGTGTAGATAAATACCCCTCGGCCCCGAGGTTCAGGGCCCTAGAGAGCTTCCTTTAGATTCATTCATTCAACAAGTACTTTCTGTAGACATAAACTTTGTTCCGTCTTAGGCAATGATGTTCCTCCCAGATGCCAGCAGTAAGAGTAGCCCCACCTGGAAGCACAGAAGCCCATACGCAGGACACTATCCTGCTTGTCAACACTCCAGAATCTCCTTTTCAGAGGCTCTCTGGGGACCTTTTCCTTTGCAGTGGCAGCAGTCGCATGTGAGCTGCTCCAGAAAGCAAGTTACATATGGTCTCCTCTCCTTAATGCTGCCCACCCGCCCTCACCAGGCATGACAGATGTGGCGGGGAGGGGGGGGTTGTAAACTAAGGAGCCCGATTTAGGTCAAGGGTGCCACTTGGATTCATAATCTTACAAATCTCCTTGGATGTTTCTTGTATGTACTACTGTCTTAGGCCCATTGTTTTGATAGAGGTTCTCAACCCTGGCTGCACATTGAAATCACATGGGACAGCCTGAGAAATACCACTGTCTGGCCCCATCCCTGGAGATGCTGATTTCATTAGTCTTGGAAGGGCTTTCCTCTGCGGGGAAGTAATATTTATATCAGTGGTACTCGATCCTGGATGTACATTAAAATCAGTTAGGGACCTTTTAAGTATCTTGCTGCCTGAACCTCATCCCAGAACAATTAAAAATGAATATGAAGGCTAGAGTTCCAGCATCTGTAGTTTTTTTTAAGTTCCTTAATGTATTCTAATGCTTAGGTAAATTTGGGCCCACTGATACATTCATGGGCCCACTATTTACCTATTCTAATGCATAGGTAAATTTGGGCCCACTGATACAGGCCCACTGTTACTTTCATGTAGAGAAAATATATACCAGCAATCAAAATCGCAGAAAGGGTCAGGAAAAAAAAAAAAGGGTGAGATTGGGATGATTCTTTATGCATAAGGAATCAAGACCCAGACATTTCATCCGGAACTGGTGACAACACGCGTGCACACGTGTGTGTGTGTGTGTGTGTGTGTGTGTGTGTGAGACCCTTGGCAGGACAGGTTTTGGAGAGCTGCATGAACAGGAGTAAGATGCTCTTGATTAAGAAAATACACATTCTGCACCATGAACACCTATTAACACCTCCTATGTGCCAAACGCTGCCAGGGAAAATAAGGGAAAACTAGATCCTTTCTCATGATTCAGAAGCTTGCAATCTCAGAAGGAAATGTTACTTTGACAGGCCTACAAGAATCAGAGGGAAGCATAAGAGAGAAAGGACCTAATTCTGGCACATGTCCCCAGATTTGTCACTCGTATGGTCTTGGGGGAAGTTCAATACCTTTACAAACCTTTGTCGCTCCCCTGTAGAAGGTCCCATCTAGAAGGTCCCATCTAGTTGGAGAGGCGACCTCTTGCACCCTCTTCTTCTCTAGAATTTCTTCTCCCCCAGAGAAGCTTCCTACTATCTCACTCCCAATATACTCTGTACTCATCAGTGTCCCGGCATCCAGACCTATTCCTAAGTCCTCCTTCCTCCTCCCCCATGTGATACACCCTGTCATCGATTCCCTGTTCCCTAGGGACCTTGTTCTCTGAAGTCCCCAGTGATAGCTGATGAGCCATGAAATTCTCTACAGGTGAGGTGCTAATGACTACTATTGGCATATTTAATTTTCCTCCCAAGGATGAGTAATTGGGAGCAACATGTCCAGAGAGGTTATTTCCTGGTGGGGATTGACGAAATGTGTAAGGGAAACATGGAGATCTCTGTGAAGTGCTCCAACTGACCGCTAAGAGTGAGCTTCTTGTTCAGCCTGGGAAATACCCGAGTGAGGGACCGGTTCTATGGGCACATTACCTCACCCCAGGAGGGCTGAGTCCCACTGCAAGGAAGGAACGGGCCCTCTTTACTCTGCCATGATTTATTAATGTGAGACACTCCGTAAGGTTAAAAACTCATAATTTTCCTTTGAGAATAGTAACTAATTTCCAAAGAAGACTTTTATGAATTGAACTGAATCCAGGGCACTCTGTGAGGAAACAACATTTTTGGAAACAGAGAGTGATATCATGGCTTTCTACTGAGGTGATGGAAAATACTATTTAGCTCAATTACCCATCAGATTCAGATCCTTTTACCATGTTATTGATAAAACCTCCTGTGTTATTCCGGCAAGAAAATATTGCCCTTGTATCTGAAATGTGTATCTAAATTTATATCTGAGATTATAGAAATTTATTTTCATTTTTAATAACATAACCACTTTCTCCTCATATGATATTGGTTTGGGTATGTATGTTATTTTTTTTTCAACTAGACTGTAAACTCCTTAAGGGAAGATCTCACTTTCTGGACGGTGCTGAGCCCAATGCTGGGCCTGTGCTCCAAAAGGAAGCATGTGTTTATATTTTTACATTAAAATAATACGGGAAGAAAACAACCAATCCCATCATGTGTATTATGGGGGCACAGTAGGAAAAATTAACTGAATTAGCTTTACTCCTATGTCATAAAATTGTAAATGAGTGGCTCTTTGGGCATCTACAGCAAGACCTTCTGCAACGTAAAGAAGTGTTCAGTGTTCGTTGTGTTGAGAATCAAGGTGTCAGCAGGTTGAGATCTTGTCTGAAGTTTCCGAGGAAAAATCCACCTTATTCTTATGAATTTTCTTATGCTCTCAGTTCCTAGAGGCTTCCACATTCCTTGGAATTCCTTCATGGCCCCTTTCATGTTCAAGTCAACAAGGGTGCATCAAATCCTTCTCATGCTTCAAACCACAGACTTCTTTGTTGATGACTTCTAGAGCCATATATACAAGGCACATGTGATTAGGTCTGGTCCACGTGGACAATCTCCACTCATAAAGTCACTTGTGCCATGTGACCTGACCATGGGAGTGAGATCTCACATCACAAATTCTGGGGATTGCACGGGGTGTGTACACGAGGGGTTGGGCATCCGAAAGATGGTCTCTCTCAGTATTTTTCCATTCTTAGCCAAGCTTCTTGATAGACAGAAACCTAAGATGGCTCCCAAGAGGCCCAACCGAGGAGCAAGGGGCCAACGATAAAGTCTAAATGGTAGAAGAGAAGCTAACTCTTGATTTTCCCCCGTGCCAAAGTAATTGCTTTCCTTGTTCAAGGGATTTTGGGGGGCAACAGTAACTCAGAAACACCCTGAAGAATAAATCTGGATTCTGGCCAGTTCCTCAGCAGTGTCTTATTTGATAGACTCTCTCCCCTTACCTGTTACATGAAATGTTTCGCCAATATTCTCAAAGGTCACCGCGATTTATCATAGCTCAACAGATGTATCCAAGTGGGATGTACCGGTGGTTATATAAATTAAAGTTCATTCAAGATTCTAGATGAATTAAAATAGACTAAAATTACCTTCTCTGTACCGCGCATCCATACAATTGGATCTCCATGAGCCACTTATTATACAGTCTTCTGACATTTTGAAGAAATTCATATATTCCCAGTAAAGTAAGCCACCAATTCACTGATTCCTCAATTTGCTTTTTAAAAAAAGTCCAAGCGACTCCTTGAGCCAGGAGATTATTTAACTTCTGACATTTAAAGGCATAGAACAAGGTGAATTTTAAAATTAAGTTTGAATAAATGCTGAATAATATGTAATATCAAAAGTTCCAAGTGAAAATAATTTTAAGACACTTCTGTATATAAAAATATAATCTAAATGTGAGACGAATTATTTGCTTTATCTGAAGAAATATTAAAAATCGAAAGAAAGCAATACACATTAGTTTTAAAGTCATTCAACAACTGTAAAGCCGGTAATAAAAATCTTAATTTATAACAAAACTACTTACAATATTAACAGCATCTACTTCACAGTATGATTTAGAGATTTAAATAGATTAATACACATGAAGTTTTAAAAAAATGATCTCACACACAGCAATAATAAATGTTTAACATTATTATGGAATGTTTGTGTCCCTTCAAAATTCTTATACTGAAGCCCTAACTCCCAATGTGTTGGCATTTGGAAGTGGAATTTTGAGGAGCCAAGTAGGGTTAAGTGAGGTCATGAAGGTGAGGACCGTAGGATGGGATTAAAGAAGAGAGAGACGAGAGCACTCTCTGACCACCATGGGAGGGCACAGTGAGAAGGTGACTGCAAGCCAGGAAGAGGGCTCGCACCAGCAACCAAATCATCCAGGACCCTGAGATGGCCCAGAACTATGAGAAATAAATGTATGTTGTTTAATCCACTCAGTCCATGGTATTTCATTACAGCATCTTGAGCTGACCAAGACAAGCATTATCACCTAGCTATGAAAATAGAATCCTATTCAGTTCTCTTATTTGAGCAATAGTGAATTATAAGCATTTCCCAAGTCATTAAAAAGTTACTAGTTAATGCCAAATCTCATTATATCAATACATGAGATGTAAAAATATGCCATTACTATATCGCTAGTATGTCCTACCTTTCTACGAAATACATAAAATCTGTCACATGGAATCCATCAAGTTTCTTTGGAAAGTCACCCATTTTTTATTCTAATTTGTACTCATTCTCTCATAGTTGGGCCTCAACTATCTTGGAAACCATCTTCTACTCAGAGTTTCTAATTACCTTTCATTTATGTGCTTCCGTCTAGACTAAGAGCTCTGCAGCAGGATGAAAGAACGATAGTCCTAATACAGTTTTTCACTCCTTTTTGGGGGTTAGATGAATATTTGCTGGATCCCCGTGGTCTTTCTTGGTTTACACTGCTGAAGCACATCCTGACCCAACTTCTAAGAAAGGCTATATGGAAGATAACCTTTCTGAATCCATTCATGTCTGAAAATGTTTTATTAGACACTTTAGCTAAGAGTTCCAACTTCAGAGGGCTGGCTCAGGGGGTAGAGCATGCAACTCTTGACCTTGGGGTTATGGGTTCGAGCCCACATTGGACGTAGAGATTACTTAAAAAATCTTTTAATAAAAAGAATTCTGGCTTAAATTTTTCTTCAATTTGATTTTTATATCTTATGTATAGTTCTTATTTTTCCTCTCAGAGGACTTTTAAGATTATCTCTTTATCTCTGTTGCACAAAATGTGGAAATTTTCCATTAATTATTCCAGCACTTGCAAAACCTTTCCAAATGTAAGACAGTTGTATCCCTCCAACTTTTGGAATTTTGTTTTTTAAATTCCTTTGAAAATCCCTCAGTTCTATTTTCTACTCTATTTTTTCCCATTAGTTGGATGTTGGGTTGAGTAGCATTTTTTTTCAGATATTCAATATTCAATATCTGAATATTATAAATAAATAACATTATGTTATTAATTAATAACAAATGATATCTTCTTAGTGTTATCTTATTAGATAATATTTCTATTGCCAGGTAAACAGAAATCCAACTGAAGTGCTTCATTCAAAAAAATATAATTTTGAATTTTCACATAATAAGAAATCTGGAGGTAAGAAGTCTAGGTCTGGTATGGCAATTACACAATGCCATAAAGACCCAGGGTCATCCTATTTTCCTGAGCCATAATCTTTAGCATGTACCATTCACCCTCACCCTGCCAAGGTGGTTGCTTCTTCCCTAGGTAACTTTCCTGTGGTCCAGTCAGAAAGTGGAGGGAAGAGTGAAGAAGAAAAGGAGAAGCCATTGGAGGTCCCCTTTAAACCAAATATTAATAAGGTTGAAATGGGGAATGGTTGGTGAGTAGGCATCTATAGTGTTTGCTAGAGAAGTCTTGATTTAATCATCTCTATGTCCCTTATTATATCTGCCATAATTATGGCCTCCATTTCTTTTTTGTTCTTGTAGATTTCCTTGAATGCATTTTACAACCCATCTATTGAACTTTTAGAAATCTGAACAATCATGATTTTAATTTGTTAAAGCTCCCTTATTCTTGTTTTATGAGGGCAAACTTTGTTTTCATATTTCTCTGAGGGACTCATTGAAGGATTTAATAAATGTCCTTTGGGTACCTGAAATTGTCTCTGCTTGCTATAGCTCAAAATTTTGTATCTTGATCCTTCTCTTTCATGTTTCAGGTTTCCTCAAATGTCTAGTTATTTTGGTGATGTCATAGTAAAAATGTGGTTGGGAACTCTGCACATCGCTGGGGCGTTTCACTCAGCAGGCTATTCTAAATATAGAGTACTCTCCCTGGAGTGAAGTCCCTATTCCCCAATCCATGCAACCAGCACACCCATACTTACACACACCTGGAGTCCATTCCCCTTTCCTGTACTTGGCATTTACTTCATCCGGGGCCAGATGTAAGCAGGATTGGAGAATGAAGGAAGAATAGATTGAGGAAACCTAATACTGACGCATTTGAGAAATGCTATATTTGATTTCACTCTTGGAACATAGACTCATATCCTCCTTGATCTTTGGGATCTTTCTTGATCAAACTCTTTCAGAGCTAAATTAGAGGTAATTCCACTTAGGAAATCAGAAGCAAAGTGGGGGGAAAAAAGCAATAGCATTTTGCATCCCCCAGTGAAGGCATTTAGGATGACAGCCAGATTCTGAAAGGGCTTGAGTCCCACTTGAAGTTAATTTTGGTATAAATTATAGGGTAGCTTCTCATGGAGCACCTCTCCTTTATCTAATTCATACCATATTATCACCCAATATAATTTGTTTTTCTGAAGAAACAGTAATGATTGAGAATAGAATGTAAGAGAATTTTATTTAACTCTCTTTTTGCAGCATGATTATGAATAAGAATGTCAAAACAGGGGTGATGTATAATGTTAAAGAATGAAGTCTTTGTGTGCTCTTTTCTTTTTGTCTATTTCAGAGTATCTCATGAATACATATTCTGACAACATCATTCTGAATGGGCTTCTAAGCTTTTTGCCAGATATAGGAAAACATTTTCTATCAAGAGCCAGTAACCTCACACATACTCTATCAATTTAAGGTTTACATGAAGAACGATCATCTTAATACAGCTTTAGCTTTTTATTTTGAAAGAGAAAGTTTTTAAAACTTGGGTAGACAAGCTATAAAACTTGATAATATCAGTTACTTAAAAATATAATTTGGTTCTATACTATGTATTAATATAGGACAGAAGGTTGGGTGAAGGAGGGAGAAGAGGGAGAATGAGACAGATGGGAAAAGGAGAGGAGGAACAGATTCAGAGACCAGAGAGCAGACAGAAGTTCAATGGCTTGTGAAGTGTGAAACTATTTTTTGTAACTTGATGCTGTCTCCTTAGACTGAGTTGTGTATTAGTAGAACCTTCTGAAGCATTAATTTATTAGCATCTGTTCACACATCCTTAATTATTCTTTATTCTTAAATGCAGTGAATAGTCACAGTGGCTCACCATGGGGGCTACTTTTTAGACTGCATTATGGTAACTAGGGGAATTTTATTAAAGAGCTAGTACCTAGATCCCCCCCCCCTTTTTTAAAGCTAAACTACAGATTTAATCAGATTTCATAATTTTCTCACTGGTGTTCTTTTCTAGCCCATGATTCAATCCAGTATTCCACACTACACTTAGTTTCCATGTCTCCATATTTTCTCCCAGTCTGTAATAATTTCTCTCTCTCTCTCTCTCTCTCTCTTTCTGTGTGTGTGTGTGTGTGTGTGTGTGTGTGTGTTTGCCTTCCAAGACCTTGACACTTTTGAAGCATATTGGACACGTATTTTGCAGAATGTCCTATGATTTGGATTTGTCTAATTTTTTTTTCATGAAAAGATTAAATTTGTAGGTGTTTAGCAAGACTGTCACTGAGATAATGAGCCCCCTTAGTGCACTGTATCAGAGGTGCCTAATGCCAGTGTGTTTCATTATAGGTGATGTTAACCTTGATTACTTGGCTAAGATAGTATCTGCCAGCTCTTTCCATTAAAAAATTACTATTTCTCCAGGGCGCCTGGGTGGCTCCGTCAGTCGAATGTCTGACTTTGGCTCGGGTCATGATCGTGGTTCATGAGTTCAAGCCCTGTGTCAGGCTCTGTGCTGGGAGCCTGCTTGGGATTCTGTGTCTCCCTCTCTCTCTGCCCCTCCCCGCCTCATGCTCTGGCTGTCTGTCTGTCTCCCCAAAATAAATAAATGTTAAAAAATTACTATTTGTCCTTTTGTAACCAATAAATATCTTGAGGGGAGATATTTTGCAATTGGGCAAATATTGTCTTCCTCCTGAAAGTTTTAGGATTTATTGGTAGATCTTGTTGCAACAACTTTATTGGTTCTAATGATATTTTCTATTCTTGTGTTCTCTTCTACATTTATTAACTGGGAGAACTCTCCTGTCTCATTTATTTATTTATTCAACTATTTTTTGGTCATTATAGACTCATGATTCAAGTCAGTGCATGGAAACCTACTTAAGGTAGCTGAGATCAGCAACTGAGTCTTTACACTAAAAACAGACCATAATGTTAGGCAGTCCAAGAGTTGGTAGGAAGCAGTTTAGTCATTCTACTTTGATTTTGTCTCTCCCAAGTCAGTAAAGGATAGAGTAAGGGGAAAAAAAGATTTCCATATGGTAGTATAGTAAGGAACTGAGAGCAGAATTTAGTCATTTGCTTCTAATGCCCTTGATAACATCCACACCAGATGTCCTGCCAAATCTGAAGTACTGTAAAAACATTATTTATTTACAGAATCATAACGTTTCTTTTTTGCTTTGTAAACACTGCAAGAATGCTTCCTGTTTATTTTCTGTTTCATCCCAAACATATCTATATGGATATATCTGTATATATATGGAAAAAAACCGAGGATGAAACGACAAATGAGTGAAATTATTTTTCCACTATAAATGTATCATTTGTGGAAACTCCTTGGATTTCACTTATCACAGGAAACTTAGAACAATCATTCCAAGGGCATCCATTGTGGTTTGGAAACTAAAGAAAAGTAGCATATGGTCTTTTAAAGCCTGCTTGTGTATTTGTATATTTGAAAGTTAATATGTTCACTGATAACATAATATGTTCACTTTTAACAGTTTCTCATTGTACACAGGTTGGAAGGATGCTTGCTGGGGAGAATATAATTAGGTATCTGTGGTGGTTTAGAAATTAGTCCTGTAAAGGCAAAGATAACTCAGAGAAGTTTAACTATTAAATTCTATAAAGGGACCAACTGAAAGCCTGTATTTCCAATGATGTCTTTGTGGAAAGATTCTGATGAAGTAAATTATGTTGTGCTATGGCAGACATGTCATTGTGATTTTGGCTGCAGGTTACCTTGGCCTAGAAAATCGGATAAGATTAGATTTTGAAGGAAAGTCTCTCGTTGATAGTGCACTTTGCTATTGGATTTACTAAAGTTTTGCTTACTTAATATTTTTATTGTGGTAAAATACACATCACATAAAATTTACCATCTTTTTAAAGTGCACAGTTCAGTGGTATGGAGTACATTCGTATTGTTGTGCAAGCATCACCACCATCCATCTTTAGAATGCTTTCTATGTTGCTAAGTGAAAATCTATCCCCATTAAACAGTAATGCTCCTTCCCCATAAACCTGGCAACCTCCATTTCACTTTTGATCTCTATGATTTTGACTACTCTAAGTACATCGTAGGGTGGAATCCTGTAGCATTTGTCTTTTTGTGACTGGCTTATTTCACTTAGCATAATGTCCTCAAGTTTCATCCATATTGTAGCATGTGTTATAATTTTCTTCTTTTTGAGTAATATTCTACTTTATGTTTATGAAAGATTTTACTTAATTATCTGTTCACCCATTGATGATCACTTGGGTTGCATCCATGTTCTAGCTTCTATGGATAACGCTGCTATGAACATGGATGTACAAGTATCTCTTTCAGACCCTACTTTCAAGGGGAATTGCTAGGTCATATAGTAATTCTATTTTTAATTTTTTGAGAATATTCCTTACTGGTTTCCACAGTGCCTATACCATTTTACATTTCTACCAAAGGTTTCTGATTTCTTGAAAAATATCCTATGAGCACTTGAGAGAAATGTGTATGCCGTTATCGGGTAGCATGTTGTTTATGTCTGTTAGATCTAGTTGATGTATTGCGTTGTTCAAGTCCTCTATTTCCTTACTCATCTGTCTGGTTGTTCTATCTTACTGAAAGTGGGATTTGGTAGTCTACATCTATTATTATAGAACTATCTATGTCTTCCTTCAATTCTATAGATTTGCTACGTATATTTTGATGGTCTGGAATTGGTACATAAATGTTTGTATTATCTTCTCACTGTATTAAACCTTTTATTAATATATAGTATCTTCCCTTTCCTCTTATAAACTTTTAACATTTAAGGTCTATTTTGTCTGATAGTATAGCCGCCCTTGTTCTCTACTGGTTACTGTTTGCATGGAGTATCTTTCCCCATCCTTTCACTTTCAAACTATTTTTGTCTTCGTATTTAGAGTGAACCTCTTGTAGACAGCATGCTGTTGGATCATGTTTTTGTCCCCATTCTCCAATCTCTGTCTTTTGACTGGAGAGTTTAATCCAATTATATTTAACATAATTACCAATAGAGAAGGACTTCTGCCATTTTACTATTTGTGTTCCACATATCTTAGCTTTTTTTTGTTCCTCATTTACTTTTTTACTGTCTTCTTTTGTGTTTACTTGATTTTTTTGCAGTGAAGTATTTAAACTCCTTGCTCATTTCTTTTTGTGCATATGCTATAGCTATTTTCTTTGTGGTTATCATGGAGATTATATTTAACATCCTAAAGTTATAATGCTATAATCTGAATTTATACCAGTTTAACGTCAATAACCTGCAAAAAGCCTAAAATCTCTGTTCCTTTACAGTTCCTTCCACACCCCCATTCAGTTGTTTGTGTCACAAAATTACATTTTTATACAGTGTGTGTAAAAGGTAGATGGCACTATAATTTTTACCTTCAAGGGGCTAACAAATGAGAGCTCCTCTGGCTCTCAGGCTGCAAATGTCAAGTGGGCACTAAGAAGTTCAGGTTTCAAGAGGAACAAAAAATTGGGGAATCAACTCTAGTGTGAAGGTATAAGGTTTTCCTGAAAATGAGGCCTACATCTAAAAGTATGAGTAAAGATACATAGAGAAGAGTTACTATGATTTCCACATGCTTTTCTATGAATGAGTACTGCTCCATGATGAATTTTACCATGATAACACAAGGAAAATATAAGGGTTATATTATGAACTTATTAAATATAAGAGAATTTGCTTTATTCTGAGATGTGTCCTTCCCAGTTTTTTGTGTTAAAATTGTCTCTCTGAATAATAACTATTTGCACTTGTGTGTGTATATGCAGAAGGACATAGTAAGAGAGAAAAAGAGACCTGGTAAACAAACATTAAGAAAGAATGAAACACAGAAAGAATGAGAAACAAATGTGGCAAAATATTAAAAATTAGTGAATCTGAATAAAGTGTAAGTGGGAATTCCTCATATTATTGCAGTTGATTGTAAGTTTGGTTATTTCAAAACAAAAAATTAAGAAGTCCTTTCATGAATGAAAATAAGAGTATAGTACATAGTAATTATTTTTATTTATAAAATTAAAGGTTGATAGCATTTTTCATCACTTGTGAAATTCTACTGCTGTGTAATTCCCAATGGTGGACATATTAGTTTCCTTTTGCTGCTCTAACAAATTACTACTAACTTGGTGACTTAAAATGTAAAAATGTATTATCCTATGGTTTTGGAGGTCAGAAGTCCAAAATGGATCTCACTGGCCAAAAGTCAAGATGTTAGCTAAGTTGTGCTCCTTCTGAAAGCTCAGTGAAAGAATGCATTTCCTTGCCTTTTTCAGCAAAAAGAGACTACCCTCATTCCTTTGATCATGGTCCCTTCCTCTATGTTAAAAGCTGGCAGTGTAGCATTTTCAAATCTCTCAAACTTTGACTCTCCTGCTTCCTTCCCTCTTTCACTAGTAAGGATCCTATGATAACGTTGGGCCCACCCAGATAATCCAAGATGATCATCCCACCTGAAGGTCAGCTGGTTAGCAAACTTAATTTCACCTTGCTGTGTAACATAACAAACTCAGATGTTCTGGTGATTAGGAT
The DNA here is from genome assembly GCF_028018385.1 of Neofelis nebulosa. Lineage (NCBI taxonomy): Eukaryota > Metazoa > Chordata > Mammalia > Carnivora > Felidae > Neofelis > Neofelis nebulosa. Next base: position 13,060,042 of record NC_080782.1, on the reverse strand, counting down.
GTGGCCATCTTTGGACTAATATTCTGCCTACCGCGTAAGGAACGTTGGAAGAACATTTCAGGCCACTAGATAGCAGTAGAAAGGTAGACTGTGGCATGGAGGGACACTGGAGTAGTGAGGAGAAGCCAGGTGGTGCAGAAGCTTTTAGGGCATGTCAAGGATCTGGTCTTCACCCACTGGGAAACCACAGAAGGGTTTTGAGTGGAAGCTGACATGTTCGGGCTTATATTTATGGAAGTTTATCCTGTCTTCAATGGAGAAAGTAGGCTGGATAAGAATGGGTTGCTGAGTAGCAGGTCATGAAACTATCTTGCTCTTCTAGTGAGAGCTGGTGGTAGTATGGACTTGGCTTGGGGTGGGTAGAAGGACAGAAATAAATTGTTCTCCATTAGCCCTGGGAGAAGTGAGAAGTTGGAACTGGGTTCCCCAAGTGGCATCGTCATCTTCAGCAAGACTAAGGTACTACTTAGACGAAGGGATTGACAGGACTCGGCGAGTGACTAAATGGATGATTGGGGTTGACAGGGGGTTTACCTGTCTGGAGAAGCAGAGGTAGTAGGCTATGTGGTTTTCATATATGGATTTGTTATTTGGAATTGATTTTACAATTCTGTGGCTGATTAAGTAAGCCCAAAGACCACAGGTAGGCAGTCAGAGAGGGACGGTCGTGAGTGGGCTGGAACCCCATGGGCATGGGCTAAGGCTGGTTGCCCACAGACAAGCAGTTAAGAAGGAAGATCCAGGAAGAAGGGGGCATAATTACAGACTCAGCTTCTGTGTGGAGCCACTGGGTTCAGGGAAGGTCTAAATTCTCTGCTAAAGACTTGCAGCCGATTAAGCCAGACCCACCCAAGACCTTGATTAAAATAGTCAATTGATTAAGGGTTTTAATTACATGTGAAAAACCCCTCACAGAAGCACCTCTACCAGTGTTTGACTGAATATCAAACGGAAGGTGTGAGTATGCTACAAACTGGCTGTTGCGTTTTTTTCCCATCCTCCAGCTCTTAGAAGAGATACCTCTTGTAAATGATCCAAACCACAAACATACTGGAAAGGCAATTCTTGAGACTGTATTTCAACCTCGCCAAGTTGACACATCACACAGCTATCACAGAAAAGAAGCAGTAAAGGCTGATCCAAAGATTCCTGATGGGGAGGTGTCTTTGGGGGAAACGATCATGCCTATGAGGCACAATGAGTTACATAGCTGGGAGATCCTTTTCTATTTTATATCCTTTGTTGCTATCATGATCCCACACAGAAAAGATGGTGATAGGGAGAGTGAGATCATAGAAGGTATTGAACTCAAGTTCAATAAGCCTCATTCTGGACATCTATTTTCCAAGTTTATTGTGACTCAGTCCCATAGTTGCAGGAGCACCAGAGCTGATGGCTGACAGGGTGCCTAAGCCTTGTAGCTTTCCTCTGGAATTTCATTGTCTTGTAGCAATATTCACGCATCTTGGATTCTTGGTCTCCTGGACACTGAATAAAAATGGCATTACTCTACTCAAATGATATTCTCTTGCAAATTAAGAGAAAATATTGTAATCCTCAAGTACTCTATTATTGAAAACTGGCAGTAAATATAAGAAAATAAACTAATAGGTGAAACAATATAAATGACAAGAACAATAATCAAATTGAATTTTTGAGTAATGTTATGGTCCTAATATTTTTTGATCTATTTAGACACACTTAACTGAGTGCCTGTGATAAACAAAAAGACAATTCTGATGCAAATTCTGAACTAAAGGAGTTTTATGTCTGCTTGGAGACCAATGTGACATAGATGATCATAGTGTATGATAGCAAAGGCTGGATACCATGTGGGAAGAGTGAGTATGATCCCTTGGTGAGACAGAGGATAGAAATTTATAGACCAGGAACTAAGTGCCATGACACTGACACTTTCACAGTCTACCTCCCACATTGTGAATTTCTACATTTATAGATACAGTCGCCCCCAATTCGGGCTAACCAAGCGTGAGCCTGTCCGTTTACACCGTCAAAATGGCTGCCATGCAGTGATACAAACAGGTGCAACACAGTAAATCAAAGTGTCATCAATGGCCTTATAAAGGTAGGGCACTCACATGGCTTTTGTAGGAAACCAGCATGTAGTTTGGCTGATTCCTGTTTTTGTCTGGATTTGTTGAATATCTTACCCTATTGTCAGAGTTTGCACAAGCACTTAAATGGTGGTGGTGGTGGTGGTGGTGGTGTGTGTGTGTGTGTGTGTGTGAGGGAGAGACAAAGACAAAGACAGAGAGGGATCAAAGTCAGAACAGCAGGGTGTAGGGTTGAAGGACAATATCAACACAAAATAAATCTAGACTCTTATGCCTAAATTGTAGCCCCTCTAGCTTGTCTGAATTCTAAGTTATACCCCTATATGTTGTCTTTCATTCTTTCTGACTTGATCTTTGTAGCTTCCTTGCTTCTGTGATTCTGAATATGAATTCATGGTCACACACTTCTGCCCATCAAGTTGACGTTAGTGCTGTGCCAACTGGCTCTTACTCCCAGGTTTGCCTACTGGTCTTGGGTCTGGGTTTCTCCAACCAGTTCTAGCTTGATGTATGGCAGCCTAGCCGGGGAAGGGTTGTGGACATTCTTTATGATCTGATTTTCTGAGATATGGCAGCTTCGACCGGAACTGGGATCGCCCTTAAGACAAAGTGGGCATGTGGTTTGAGTTCATTTAGAAGCTAATTTTAAAAATCAGGTATTTTGGGGCGCCTGGGTGGCTTGGTCGGTTAAGCGTCCGACTTCGGTTCAGGTCACGATCTCACGGTCTGTGAGTTCGAGCCCCGCGTCGGGCTCTGTGCTGACCGCTCAGAGCCTGGAGCCTGTTTCAGATTCTGTGTCTCCCTCTCTCTCTGCCCCTCCCCTGTTCATGCTCTGTCTCTCTCTGTCTCAGAAATAAATAAACGTTAAAAAAAATTAAAAATCAGGTATTTTTCCCTCCTTGCTGATAAAAGCTATATTATACATAGTGATTATGCACCAGGGAGCCTTATGGAAACAAATAGAAGCCAAAGTATAAGCTTAATATGGTTCCACCATTGTATGTGGAAGGGTTTGTGTTTTTCTAGGAAAAGTGTGGCTCTCCTAAAGCTCAGTTCTTTCCTCAATTCAGCCTTGCAAGTTAGAACAATAACAATAATGTGACTTTGGGAACACAAGGGACTTGTAGAAATATCCCTTCATCTTTCAGAGGGAAACTCAGAATTGGGGCAAACCACCCTGAACATTTTCTCCCAGGAACAGAACACAGGGTCATTTGAGAAGTCTGGGGGACACCACTAGAGAGGGGGATGCCGCAGATAAAAAGAATAGTGCAGGTGTGTGCACAGAGGAGTAGAAGAAAAGCCTGCCATCATGTGCTATGTCAAGTTGGTTAGGTAAAAACCATGTTTCCCAGGCTCCATTCCCTGCACAGTCTTGAGCTGCATTTGACCAAAGATGAACTGAAGCGAGCTTTGGAAGGCAGTAATGAAAACCTAGCCAGTATGCTCTGAAAGTTATTGTGACTCCCACAACCTGGCCATGAGCTTCCCCTTTATAGACCCACATGGGTGGCTTGACACTGGCTTCACAGATAACTAGATGGTGGCCCCCTTCATCATCCACTCCCCTCTCGGACCTTCATTTCCCAGCTTCTCCCACAGTTATATCAGATCAAATTCCTATAGTGAATACCTAGTCCCATAACTGAGAGTTTTCCTACCTCCCTGGGGTGAGCCCTGACCTACCTACAAGTGACAAGAGGACTAGACATCTCACTTCAATTCAACATCATGAACAGAACCTACCAAGAGAAAGCTCTTGCTTAACATTGGGCAGAGTGAGAAATTGGAACTTGAGTAATGGGGCATTCATTCATTCATTCATTCAACAACTATGTAGAAAGGTCTCAGCATGTGTTAAGTACTCTATGTGGTGAAGATACAATTAAACTCAAAAAGGCCTATTACACAATTCATTCTCCAAACCAGACCTGTCAGAGAGTTAAAGGGCACTAATAGTAAATATGCCAGAAAAATAAGCATAAACGGGGACTGTGCTGGACAAATTCAAGGTACAGGCAAAAAAAAAAGACGGGATTTGGGCTATCATGATGCTGACAATGAAGGCAGAAAGACAGGTGATTTAAAAGTAATCTCACAAATAAACATAGACTTATAAGGTTGAGAAGGGCTACAAAGAAGGGGTCCACAGAGCTGAGATAACATATCATAGACTGACCAGGAGGTCAAGAAAGCCTGCTGATTGCACTGGTATCCTGGGTGCTCCCTCCTCCTCTTCTCCCTCCTCCTCTTTCTTTTTCTTTCCTTTTTTCCCCTCCCCCCTCCCCATGTGAACATTATGCAAATGCTGACAGAGAGGGCTCAGCTAGGTTGCTGGGGATGCAGACCATTCATATGGGGAGTTGGGTGCAGGTAAAGACCAAATGAAAGTGTTAAAGCTAGATATTCATGAGTTGGAGAGCATCTAGGTTGGAGGAGGGCTCTTCTCCTCTAGAAGTTAACTTGGTCCTAGGAATCAGGTCCTGACCTGGGTGGGAGAGAGCCTTTCCCGTATATTCCATTTTCATCTTTACCCTTTGCTTTCAGTCTAGAAATTTTGATCTAAAATATAGTCCTCCCCCTTTGTTAGCTGTTAGACAAGGTTTTACTCCTTTTCAGCCTTAGTGTCCTCTTCTGTAAAATGGTTCATCTGAATAGTAATATATCTCATAAGGTCGTTTTAGAGCTAAATAAGATGAAGAATTGAAATGCTTATGTAATACTTGGCACATAATACCCTTTATATAAATAATACTTCTTGTTGTTATTGTACGACTTTTATTATTATTGGGTCATTGCACTCCTCCATGAAACTCTTCATGCTGTTATTCCTTAAAGAAATATAAATCGTTGTTAAAATGCTTTCATGTTTCCTTCATTTAATCCCTTATAGATCTAAAACCTGACTGTTGTCAAAAGCTCTAACATATTGCAAAAATGGGGACATCTGAGTGGCTCAGTTGGCTGTGTCCGACTCTCGATCTTGGCTCAGGTCACGATCTCATGGTTTGTGAGTTTAAGCCTCACGTTGGGCTCTGTGCTCATAGCACAGAGCCTGCTTGAGATTCTCACTCTCTCCCCTGTTCATGCTCTCCCCTCAAAAGGAATAAATAAACTTAAGAAAATAAAAATATATTACAAAAATGAAGAAAAAATTTTACTATATTTCTACATCTTAACAAAAAACTTTTTAACATTCATTTTTTTTCAGAGACTGAGAGAGTATGAGTGGGGGAGGAGCAGAAAGAGAGGGAGACAGAATCTCAAGCAGGTTCCAGCCTGTCAGCACAGAGCCTGACACGAGGCTCAAACTCAAGAGTCATGAGATCATGACCTGAGCCGAAGTCGGATGCTCACCGACTAAGCCACGCAGGCACCCCTTCCTGTATTTCTACATTTTTTTTCAAGTTCTTTCACCTTTTTTTTCAAGTTCTTTCACTTTTTTTTTATTTCTACATCTTAAAGATAAATACTGCTAACACTTTTATTTTCTTTCTATCTTTTGCTTTGAATTTTTATGTGGTTGTGTTAAAGTGTATAACATACAGTATATGTTGAATTATTTGAGTTTATTTTTTCTCACTTACAAATTACATGTGTTCATTATACAAAAATTACAAACGCTGACAAAATCCACCCTCAAAATACTGAAGGTATACAACTGTTAATACTTTGGGTGTATTTTCTTATTGCCTTTTTCTATGCTTTTAAATAAACATAGTTGAAATCATACTGTGTCCCTTGATTTTTAAACATTAACAAGGGACATTTACAGATTCTATATGAGAAACTTTGTAAAGAACTCTTCAGTAATAGCTAATATCAGCCCCTGAGTAGATTTATTGGGATTTTTATAATTAAAAATCTCCAATCACTGCTGTCTTCAACAGGAATGTTAAAGAGGCAAAAATTATTATTTTTTTTATTAAATGTTTAAAGCTTATTTTCAGGAGGAGAGAGAGAGAGAGTGGGGGAGGGACAGAGAGAAGGAGAGAGAGAATCCTCAGCACTGTCAGTGTGGAGCCCAAGTTGGGGCTTGAACCCATGAACTGTGAGATCATGACCTGAGCAGAGGTCAAGAGTCAGGCGCTTAACCAACTAAGCTACCCAGGAGCCGCAAGAGGCCAAAAATTATTACTCAAGTAGTTTACAATGCAATTGAGATGGCCTATACATCTGCAGTTCTATGAATAAAGGAAACACAATGTTCAGTACTCCTTCTAATTCAGTGTCCCCAATACTCAAGAATGTCTAGCCATGGTTGGCAGGAGTGCACAAAATTAAAAAAAAAAATCATTTTAGGTGTCATCCACCATGGCTGTGGGGTGATTCTAAAAACACCACAATTTCTCTTACTAATCGAATGAAATCCGAGGGAAGTGATGTAGGGTAACCCACCCCTTGAGTCTCAGACTGGGCTGATCAACATGAACCTTCTCGACTCTAGGTTTGGCATGAATGCTGAAGGATGCTTAACCCGGACAAGTCTTTCATACCACTGCCAGTTGTCTGTAAAGGATGAGATAAATAGATAAGTCAGACACATGTGGTCTGGGTTACTTTGTAGACAGCCTTATATTATGCTATGTTAACGTAAGTTGTGTTGTGTTAAGTTATGGTAGGTAGACTACACATTAGATTTAAATTTTGATTCATCTCATCAGTCGAAACTGTTCAAAATGCAAGGGTAATTTTCTGAGCAACTGAATGTCTGTCTGCCTCTTGAGCTACGTGCCACATTATTGGCTATGTATGCCCAGGCTACATAGTTACATGTGACTCCATTGTCCCTTGCTATTTCGTGTTGCAGAGGCACTTGACCAAAAGCAACTTGTATTCAGCTTATTCCAGAAGCTTATAAAATTTTCCTTTACTTTTGAAATTCAACTTCCATCAGGATGTAGGGATCTTGTTACTGAGTATTCCTAGAACACACTAACGTGTTTTAAATCTGTATCCTCACATTTTATTTACTTTTATTTTTATTTTTTTTAACATTTATTTATTTTTGAGACAGAGAGAGACAGAGCATGAACGGGGGAGGGGCAGAGAGAGAGGGAGACACAGAATCGGAAGCAGGCTCCAGGCTCTGAGCCCTCAGCCCAGAGCCTGACGCGGGGCTCAAACCCACGGACCGCGAGATCGTGACCTGAGTTGAAGTCGGACGCTTAACCGACTGAGCCACCCAGGCGCCCCTGTATCCTCACATTTTAAACCTCTGACTCGGCAAAGTCTGTAAACATGAAAGTTGCTTTCTCAAACACACCTTCGATGATTGCTTCTGCAGTTTCCCCAGGTTCTCTTCCATATCACTTCTTTTATTTTTTTACATTGTCAGTTCTGTATTTTACTGCCTCCCATAGAAAATTTAACTTTGTGACTATATTGCTGACTTCCTTCTAATAATTCCCTGTCCCATTTATCTGTTGTTCATGTCATTGTGTTGCCTTTTCTCAGCCATTTCTCTCCTTGTAGCTTTTTCTTCTTTCCTATAATGCTCATATTTTTCTCACAGCCATTAATTGATGCCAGGTATCCACATTTTTCACTCCTATGTGGTTCATATAATAAATGATTTTTAAAGAAGTTTTTGTCTCTGAGTCTCAGGATAATGTTCCCTTCATCTAAGTCTGTTGCATTGAATGTTCACACAAACTTTAGGTGATCAGATCCATTGTTAATTTACAGAAAGGATTAGATTGTATTCTAGCTCTTTCAATGTGGTGGCTAATCGAAGCCTTGTGAAAATATTCTGTTGCCCACCAGCTGCTCTAATGCAGCAGCTGGTGGTTTTCAGCTTTGGCCTGTGGTTTTCAGTTGGGTTCATCCAATGGGACTCATGGATGTTGTAGTATCCGTTGCTCTGGCCCCCTTCCTGAGGCTGCTGGTCTCTGAATCAGTGCCTTGAATTAAGGCACCTCTTGCACTCAGCTCTTTTTGTCCATATTCTGGTAATCACTTATTCCTCCCCTCTTCTTGTCTTTTTAGACCTACGGATAATGGCAGCCCTGTTGTTTTTCACTCCAATATACTCTACTATCAATTTTGTTTTCCCTTACTTTTATAAATAGTCCCTCCTATAATGTGTCAATTACATATCAATTGCATGTGTCAGCTTGGCTAGGCTATGGTGCCCAGTTGTTTGGTCAAAGGTTAGTCTAGATGTTCTTGTGAAGGCTTTTTGTAAATGTGATTAGCACTTGCAATCCATTGACTTTTTTTTTTTTTTTTAATTTTTTTTTCAACGTTTTTTATTTTATTTTTGGGACAGAGAGAGACAGAGCATGAACGGGGGAGGGGCAGAGAGAGAGGGAGACACAGAATTGGAAACAGGCTCCAGGCTCCGAGCCATCAGCCCAGAGCCTGACGCGGGGCTCGAACTCACGGACCGCGAGATCGTGACCTGGCTGAAGTCAGACGCTTAACTGACTGCACCACCCAGGCGCCCCTCCATTGACTTTTATAATCGGATTCTCCTCCATAGGATGGGTGAGCCTCATCCAATCAGTTGGAAGCCTTAAGAACAAAAACAGATTTCCCAGAGAAGAAGTTCGGTTTCAAGACTGGAACATAGAAATTGCGCCTGAACTTTGAGCTTACTAGCTGCCTTACAGATTTGAGACTCACTAGTTGCCACAATCTTATTTAGCCAGTTCCTTAAAATAAATCTCTCTCTCAATAGAGCTACCTATCTATCTATCTATCTCTCCAACTGGTTCTGGAGAACACTGACTAATACACGCCCTCAAGTTATCATAATTTGAATGTGAAAATCTGATTCCTGTAGGAACCATGATTGCTGTAAAGCTCTTGATAGCTACAGCTTGAGAGTGGTCTGGATTCCCCACCCCAATTCTCATTCCATCATTATTTGTCTCAGGAACTTCTTTTGTGCTAGTGTCTATGAGTTATTACCCCTGGAATTGGACTGGGAAGATGTAGTCCTTGCTTTGTCAAGCTTTCAGATTCTTGGGAAGCCTGAAAACTTCAATAAGATAAAACAAATGTGATGGTGGACCAAGAGAGGTATCATAGGGCATCTTCTCTTGTTGTGGATGTTAGGAAAGCTTCTGAGTGGAAACCAGCTCCAGGTGGTGATGAAAGGTATATGGGGTTATGCAGATGAGGAGAAATTGGTAATTGGAGGATTTCCAGACTCCAGACCTGCCTGTGTGGAGCTTTTAAGGCAGAACATGTGGGTAGGAGATCCACCTCCTATATGTTGATACTAATCTTCCCAATCTCCCTGGCTCCCTGACATTTTAAAGAACTAGACCATAGGAGAAACCCCATCCCAAGTCAGTCCTGCTTTCTGGGATATTTCTGCAGCTGCATCCAGAGTACGTTATTTGGGTGGACTCTTCTCCCTGGATGTTCACTGTCAACCTCCTTCTTGCTCAGAAGTTTTCTGGGAATTTCAGTCTCCAATGAGTTTAAGCATAAAGGTGCTACCACATTTTCAAAATCAAATGTAATACTTCAGTTGATATTTCCTTGCGGACAAGAAACAATGGCCCAACTTTCTGGCTGGTCCCATCCTTACCTTTCTTGGCCAGAAGCACACAGTGTGTAAGTGTCCATCAATTTTATAGTTAATGGAAATTCCCCCAAATCCTGGAAACATTTGCCCAGCAGTTCTGCTTTTCAGAGCAGTATGAGTCATTATTGATTGATGGACGGATGGATGGATGGATGGAAGGACGGACTGATGGATGGATGGATTGATCTTTAGCCAGAAAGGTCAGAAAGTGAAGCAAAATGTTAGAGGAAGCTGGGAGAAGTTTCTTCAGGAACTGTTAGCCAGATGTCATTTTAAAACGTGAAGTCTGAACCCACAGTGTTTGATAAGGGAATGACCTTCAGTTCCATTTATGTAAGTTAAGTCTGCCGGTTAGAGCAGAAACTTTATCGAATCAAAGAGGACTTCTCTTGGATACTTTAGATAATTGCCTCGGTGGTCCCTTTAGTGCACACATTTTGCAGAAATAGTGTTCGAGGGAGTGGGGGATGGTAGGGCCAATTGGTGAGTCTGGTCTTATAAGCAGGCTGCTTTCATCTTGCTCTTCTTTGGAAATAATGAGGTTTGTAAAATCGCTGTAAATATATGTCTGAACATGTAACCCTCCTCACCTCTCTCTCCTCATGATTTCATAAGCAGCTGGTGCCGCCGGGGCAGTTTAACAGAGTAAACTTGCTGTTTCGAGGACATCTGTATCCAATACAGACTATCTCTGGCATGTCTGGGTCCCTTCTCTGTGTGTAACATGATGGAAAGCAGGCTCCGAGTTTTGGGTCCTTGCCCCATGTACTTCTCCATATCAGGAAGTGAACAGCCACTTCCTTTCCAAGTTTTGTAAATGCGGAGGGGCTTTTCATTTTCTATCAAGAGGATGAGATTTTCTTCCTCCCTGTGATCTCAGAAGTTCTTGTAGCTGGCACTTTGCAGAAAGTGAAAAGAAAAAGGGTGGGGGGGGGGGGCTCTGTCCTCCATTACACCATCTGCTCCACAGTCTCGTAATTCCAAAAACACAGCAAGTCCCAACTTCTCATGTCGGGTTTGTAACTAAAAACAATAGACTTAAAACAAGCCATATTTGGGGCGCCTGGGTGGCGCAGTCGGTTAAGCGTCCGACTTCAGCCAGGTCACGATCTCGCGGTCCGTGAGTTCGAGCCCCGCGTCGGGCTCTGGGCTGAGGGCTCGGAGCCTGGAGCCTGTTTCCGATTCTGTGTCTCCCTCTCTCTCTGCCCCTCCCCCGTTCATGCTCTGTCTCTCTCTGTCCCAAAAATAAATAAAAAACGTTGAAAAAAAAATTAAAAAAAAAAAAACAAGCCATATTTAATGTGCAACGTTGAACAAGGTTGGGTGATGCCTACAAAGGGACAATTCAGATCCACGTGGCGGGTGCGTTCTCCATTTTCTTTCGTTCTGGAATTTCCCTTTCAAAGAAATCAATTTATAAAATCGTCTTAGAAAGTATTCTCTGGCCTATAAATTCTGATGAATTACTTGAAATGAATCATAACTAGATTAACGTACTTTTAACTTGATCTCGTCCTATGTAAACTAGAAGAGTTTGCTGAACGAAGAGAGGATTTGACAGAGTTGATGTCCTTCAGTCGTGGCTCTCAGTGTGTGGTCCCCGCGCCCGCAAAATCGGCATCCCTTCAAAATTCGCCCGGGAGGCAAATTCTCTGCCCCATCAAAATCAGAAGGTCCTGGGCAGTGGCCCCTCAGCCTGTGCCTTAAGAAGCCCTTCGAGTGATTCTTGTGAACTCCAAAGCTGGGGAACGTCCAGGCCCCAAAGGGCGACTGGACGAGTAGAGCTGAAGTAGAAGTTGATGTCTCTACAGGGAAGCCCAGAGAAACAAGTGGCAGTGACTGAGAGGTCCAGGCAATCCTGTGACAGAGTGATGGCTCTGGCCACGTTTGTCTGTTTAGGTAGCCACAAGGTAACTTGGCAGCTGGTGTATGTTTTCTGTGAGAAATCACCTGAGTGTTCTGATTTAAGCTGTATTAATTTAATCTTCACAACAATCCCACGCGGTAGGTACCGTCATCCTTGCTTTCAAGATGCGGAAACTAAGGTTACTGCCTTGTCCAGGCCACACAGCTCAGTCAGCAGAGAAGGCACGCGCCTGCCCAGCATCCCTGGGGTTTAGAAATGGCCACCTCTCCCCGGATTTGCAGAAATCCAAGAAGGGGCTAGAGACCTTTCACCAGAAATGCAGGAGCTCTCTCTCGGGGTAGGGTCTGAGGCTGTACGTGCTCCCAAAAGTACAAAATTAAGGAAGCGTCTCAGGAAAGCTAGGATACAACTTCATATGGCACAGATCTTGTGCTCTCTGATACTTAAGCACCCTTGTCCCTAGAATCACACTCAACCGTAGCATCGGTTTATGTAGGCAAGTCCATTTCTCAATGCTACCGCCCACTCCAATGGAATATTTTTCATATGTGGTAGGGATCTATGTAAGATAGCACGTTTTCATTTAGCTAGAAGGAAACCAGAGGCAATGTTCAAATATTAACGGTTCTCCTGCATTGACAACGTGAAGCAACATTATATTGCGGTATCATTGGTAAGAGCATTTGATTGTATTATTTTGTGTATCTGTGTTTTGAGGGAAGAAAAAATCAGGAAAAGCTTAGTGTGGGAAAGGTGTGGAGATTGACTCTTCACTTACTCTTTACTTCCCTCTGTTGATTTATAGCTATTATTTTACAACATATTCATTTATTTCTTTTAAAATTCCAGTAATTCACACAGTGTCACATTAGTTTCAGGTATACAATCCAGTGATTCAACAATTTGATACATTACTCAGTGCTTATCACCGTAATGGTATTCTTAATCGCCTTCACCTGTTTTGCCCACTCTCCCACCCACCTTCCCTCTGGCAACCACAAGTTTCTTCCCTATATTTGAGTCTGGTTTTTTGTTAGTCTCTTTTTTTCCTTTGTCTGTTTGCTTTGTTTCTTAAATTCCACATATGAGAGAACTATGCTATTTGTCTTTCTCTTGACTGGCTTAGCTTAGCATTATATTCTCTAGATCCATCCGTGTTGTTGTAAATGGCAAGATTTCATTCTTTTTTATGGCTGGGTAATATTCGGTCGTGTATACATACCACAACTTCTTTATTCATCCGTTGATGGACACGTGGGCTGCTTGCAGAGTTTGGATATTGTATGTAATGCTACAACAAACAGAGGGGTACATATATGCCTCCGAATTAGTGTTTTCATATCCTTTGAATAAATAGCCAGTAATGTGACTACTGGATAGCATGGTAGTTCCATTTTTAATGTTTCGAGGAACCTCCATACTGTCTTCTACAGGGGCTGCACCAGTTTGCATTCCCGACAGTGCATGCGTGTTCCTTTGTCTCCACATCCCATCACTTAGTTAGCTATTCTGATAGCTTATTTTATTTGACTTTATTTTCTATTTTTAAAAGCTTATACTACATTGAGAGAGAGAGAGAGAGGGTTAGAGAGATTGAACTCAAGCAGAGGAGGGGCAGAGAGAGAGAATCCCAAGCAGGTTCCATGCGACCAGAAGAGAGCCTGATGCTGGGGCTCAATCTCACAAACTGTGAGATCATGCCCTGAGTGGAAATCAAGAGTTGAACACTTAACTGAGCCACCCAGGCACCTTGACAGATGATTTTAATTTGTATTGTGGTTTTGATTTGCATTTCCCTGATGATGAGTGATGTTAAGCAATTTTTCATGTGTGTGTTGACCATCTGTATGCTTTCTTTGGAGACATATCTATTCATGTCATCTGTCCATTTTAAAATAGAATTATTATTATTATTATTATTATTTGGTGTTGAGTTGTATATGTTCTTTAGAGATTTTAGATATTAACCCTTTATCGGATATGTCATTTGCAAAGATCTTCTCCCATTTGTTGGGTTGTCTTTATTCTATTGATGGTTTCCTTCCCTGTGCAAAAGCTTTTTATTTTGATGTGGTCCCAATAGTTTATTTTTGCTTTTGTTTCACTTGCCAAAGGAAACGTGTCTAGAAAAATGTCTCTAAGACTGATGCCAAAGAGATTACTGCCAAGTATTCTTCCAGAAATTCTACGGTTTCAGGTCTCACATGTAGGCTTTTAATTCACTTTGAGTTTATTTTTGTGTATGGTGTAAGAAAGTGGTTCAGTTTTATTCTTTTGCATGTAGCTGTCCAGTCTTCCCAACACCATTTGTTGAAGAGACTTCTTCCCATTGCATATTCTTGCTTCCTTTGTCATAGATTAATTGACCATATAATTGTGGGTTTATTTGGGGGATCTCTGTTCTATTGATCTATGTGTCTAATTTTGTGCCAGTACCATATTGTTTTGATTACTACAGCTTTGTAGTATGTTTTGAAATCTGGGATTGGGGTGCCTGGGTGGCTAGGTCGGTTGAGCGTCTGACTTCGGCTCAGGTCACGATCTCACGGTCCGTGAGTTTGAGCCCCGCGTTGGGCTCTGTGCTGACAGCTCAGAGCCTGGAGCCTGCTTCAGAGTCTCCCTCTCTCTCTCTGGCCCTCCCCCATTCATGCTCTGTCTCTCTCTGTCTCAAAAATAAATAAATTAAAAAAAAACATTAAAAAAAAGAAATCTGGGATTGTTGTACTTCCAGTTTTATTACTCTTTCTCAAGATTTCTTTGGCTACTCAAGGTTTGTACCCATTATTTGGACAGTTTCTTCCTGGTACCTAACTTGGGCAGCCCAAGTCACAAATACTCTTCTATACTTTTCAATGAGAGGTGACCAGAATCCACAAACCTGGGCTTCCCTTTCTATCCAACTACCACTAAGAATACTGGGTGCTCACTATTTCTTCCACAAGCCCTAGTCAGTTTTTGCTCACTTCTTCCACATCTGGCCATGGTCGACTCTGTTCACTTGCTCATCCCAGCTAGGGATGCTCAAGTGGCTGGTGTTGCTGTCTGAGCACAGTCCATTGGTGTGGCTAGTGGGTCACTTCTGTCCTCATTGACGAACGTGGCCAAGTAGGTGAAGAATACATACATTTAAGCAGCAAAGCCTGTTCTTGAGCCATAAACATGTTAAAATTAAACTTAAGGATATTTTTAAGAGTATCATCTTGATATTCAGAGATAGAGTATACAGATTGCCTTAGAATAGGAATGAAAATTGAAAGAATTTAAACAAAGTTTTCTAGCATAATTTTTTTCCTTCATAGAAGACCATCTTGGAAGCCAAAAACACTATATTTTTAGGAACTTTCCAGAGAATAGGCTACTCTGAACTAAATTTGTACCTTATAGGTAGTGTCTTCACCAAGAACTTAATTGTAATAAGAAAGTAAATAAATCAGCAGTTGACTGAAACCTTACCATTTTTCAATCACAGTGAATGTTCTTGAGTTCAGAGTGGCATCTGAAGGTGGCTTCAGTGATATGATGACTAAGAAGGCAAAAATCTATGCAAATAAAAGAGAAATGAGCAGGACTTCTTGGAGACAACCATGGAGAGCTAGTGGAGCAGAACATGAAAGCAGGTGTAAGATCCTGCTGGGTTTGTACCCTGAAGACTTTGTTGGAAGCGCAGACAGGTTACTTATCCTTTTATGGGACTTCAGAGTTGAGAAAGTACTTTCCTTATCATCCCTCAGTCTACAACCAGTAAAAGAGGGCTGGGGCGAATTCCCACATGTGAGGGATGAAGCCCTGAGGGAAGGATTAAGTGACCTGTCCAGGGTCATATAGCTAATAAGTCATAGAACTGACACTTTAAAATATGTGTATATATATATATATATATATATATACTATTTATTTATTTATTTATTTATGTTAAAGAGAATACAAGTGGGGAAGAGGAGCAGAAGGAGAGAGAGAAAATCTTAAGCAGGCTCTATGATCAGTGTGGAGCCTGATGTGGGCTTGATCCCATGACCCTGGGATCCTGACTTGAGCTGAAATTAAGAGTCCAATGCTCAACCGACTGGGTCACCCAGGAACTGTGAGGCATAGAACTGATACTTTTGATCCCAGGACTATTGGTGACTCCATGACTCCAAGCCATCTCAAGAGATGGCAGTGAGCAACCATACTTTGGCCATTGCTTCTTTGTTCCCACAAAATCATGAAGGAAGTAGTTACAGGAAGCAGTTGGTAATAGTACAGGGGATGCATGATGGGGACTAAGATGGCATTGTCATAGCCACCATTCATACTTCCTGATCCCTCTGGGCAAAAAATAGTAGCTGATGAACTATACTTCTCAGTCCTGTTATCATAACAAACACGAATAAAGGGACACACCATCCATCCGTTCTTCTGACGTATATATGTCTGGCACCTGGATACTTGAGTCAGCAGTTAAACATCCTACTTTCTTCACTGAAAGGTCTGCATCTTTGCATGGATGGGTTCAACTGATACCTTGAGGAAAAATATCACCATGTACTTTCAAACAGAGATGAGAAGAGAACAGAAATAGGCCCTCATTTATCAAAGTTGGCCATTGGCATAATAGCATGGAAATATTTGGAAAAGCTCTGTCTGCAGCACATTTTGAAGATGAGAATAGAAGCTGAGTGTCACTAGCAACACCATCTTTGGATGCATAAATATTTATATCCCCTTGATGAAAAGGAAATACTACTGTAGTTTTCTTCAAAGGAAGAGGGGAAGAAAAGGAAATATCTGCGTGTCTTTAGCTTATCTACAGAGGACAAATTTTTCCTGGTTCTGAATTTCTACCCACAGCCTCTCCCCATGCTCCCCACCCACCCCAACAGTTAACACTTTATTAGACTGTAAGATCAAATTAGATGTTGGAAATGTTATTCGGGAATGATTTCAGCAGAACTGTACTACTGCAAAAATCTGGGCCAAATGTGCTCCTCTGTCTTTCTTTGGGAAAGCAAGAAGGATGTGTCATAAGATGTACCATGAATATGACCTATGGCACCTGCATTTTAGGATCTCTCCCCAGACCACAGGAGAAGGTATTATGCTCTTTACCAATCTGCAGGTTTAGAAAAGCAATTTAACATACACAGGGTTTTAAAACAATTTCAAAAGAGGAACAAAAGATGATAATTGGTGGGTTTGAGCCATAAGGAATATGACCAACTGTGGCATTTTAGAACTGAGTGGAGAAGCACACACTTTGGGCCTTACAGGAAACATCTTGTCTTTGATACTTCCCTCTCCCTATTAGCATTACCTTACCCCAGTAGGATTCAGAACAGTGAATTGTTGATCCAGCCGACCGTGCTTTAGATACTTCCAGAAGTTCGCTTGGAATGTAGCCAATACCTTTAACATCATTGGGTTTTGTCACTATATTCCCTGTGTTCAGCTTCTGTGTGGTTTCTTGCCTTCAAACCAAATTGCAGACAATTACAGTTTGATCCCAATTATGAAAATATTGAAAGCTTTAGTTTTTATTCCTTTGTGAGAGGATATACTAGTGAGTTAATTAACTAGGACTGTCATAACTAAGTATGACAGATTGGGTGGTTTACACAACAGAATTTTATTTTTTCACGGTTACGGAGATTAGAAGTCCAAGATCATGGTGACCACAGGGTTGTTTCTTCTGAGGCCTTCCTCCTTGGCCAGTATATGCCTATCTTCTCCCTGTATCTTCACATAGTCCTCCCTTTGTATTTGTCTATGTCCAGATTTCCTTTTCTTATAAGGACACCGGTTATATTTGATTGTGGCCCAACCTAATGAACTCATTTTAACTTATTTACCTCTGTAAGGACTCTATTGCCAAATACAATCACATTCTGAGTTATTGTGGGTTAGGACTTCAACACAGGAATTTTGTGATGGGAAGACACAATTCAGAACACAAAAAATAGTATCCAGGTTGACTCAAAGGAAGAACGAATCTGAGTCATCCCTGGCTGGCTCCATGATTTTCAGAAAAGAACATATATAAAAGATAGCCTCTTTCTCAAGATACTGGAGGGGTCAACTAAGAGTCCTTCATTTTCAGCAGTGCCATTGGAACTGAGTGACAATGCTTATCTACGTGGACCTGAACTTTGGAGCTTGAGTCAAAAATCATTTGCTCTTGGCTGAAACTGTCATAATTTACTATTTATTTGGAATATAAATCCTGCCTACTGCAAAAGGACTAGAGGGGGTATATAACTTTAAATATAATGCAAAAGAGAAGAGTAATCATACAAAACATAGAGAAAGAATAGATGTTACTAGTTGACCAGAAAGTGCTACAGATTATAGTTTGGCCTTGATTATTTTCTGGATTTCCCGAAAACAAAAGAAGACAGAGAAATATACTGAGATATGTCAACTTCATGGACTATTAAAAGAAAGCAGGCAAGCCTGCCTGCAGAGTCAATTTTTTTTTCCGGAACTAAACCCAAGGAGATATTTATTGCGTGAGACATTTTGCAGAGACCCTGAGTGAATTAAGAGTGTCAGATGTTGAATAAGGGGTAGTGGATCATAAAATAGGCAATGTCTTCAAAAAGGTTTAATGAAAGTAATTATTTATAATAAAAATTGTAACTAACTTTCTTGTTCTAAGGGGAACATTTGGCATAATTCGTAACTTTGGGGACATAAAATCCTTCAGAAACCCCATTTTCTCTGTGATACTCGAAGTGACTGCTAGTGGGAGAAAGGAATCTGGAGATACTGAATAAGCTACCACATTACAGCAAGGCCTGGTACTGAGTCTTGGGACACAAAGTGCCGTGTCTAGACATGATCTTGGCTTAGGAGCTACAAAACTGAAAGACTTTCCCAAACAAATGCAGAAATTTCTTTCTTTTCTTTCTATTTCTGTCCTCCTCTTCCTCCTCCTCCTATTCCTGCGTTTCTCTTCTTGGCTCCCAAGAGACAAGGATTAGAAGAGGTAGTCCCTACCACACCTGAATAACTAAAAGCTGAGTGGCTCTCAAGAATGGGATGGTATGGATCTGATGTCGCCAGCCTCCAAGATAGCCTCCCGGTGATCCCTGCCGTCTGGAATTCATGGCTTTTGTAATTCCCTCCCACATTGTATCAGGGGCAGTCCGTGTGACCAATAGGATACACCAGAAGTGATGGCATGTCATTTTAAGACAAGGTCATTAAAAACATGTGGCTTCCTGCTTGCTATCTCTTACCCTCTTTCTTGGATCACTCACTCTGGGGGAAACCAGTTGCCGTGTCATGAGCGGCCTCATGGAGCGGCCCGTATGGCAAAGGCTTCCTGCCAGTAGCCATTGAATGAGATTGTAAGTGGGTTCTCCAGCCTGTCAAGACTTCAGATGACTACAGCCAGAGCCAATATCTTAACTGAGAGACCCTGAGCCAGAACCATCCAGCTGAACTACTCCTAAGTTCTGTGAGATGTAAAACTTGTGACACAGTGTTGATACGGTTCTGTGACCCACAGAAAGTGTGAGATCGTAAATGTTTGTTGCATTGGGTTGCCAAACATTGGGCTAATGTGTGATCTGTAATAGGAAGCTAATAACAGAATTCAGTTGCAAATTGTTTGCATTGCTGCAGCGCACATACATTCTCTTTCCCGCTGGAATGCCATCCCCCCAAAGAAGATTTCCCTAACCGTTCTATCTAAAATAACACCCCCACTCCCTTGGGTATGCACCCTACCCTTAATCTACTTTAGTTTTCTCTATAGTCCTTATCACCCAAGATATGACATTAAGTTTTTGTTTATTGCCTGCCTTTCTTTAAACAAAGTAAGTTTCACAAGCATAGAGAATCGTTTGCTCATTTCACATTTTTGGTACCTAAGAAAGTGCTTGGTACATAATTGAAGCTCAGTAAATATTGGTTGACTAAGCTAAACGATTAACAAAGTCTGTGATAATTGTTGGCTTACAGTGCCGGGAAGAGCCGGTGCACCAGGGGAAACGTCTTGAGAGATGGCCAGAGGGAATCTGCTGAGTGCAGGGTCAGCCAGGATCCAAGGGAGGTTGACAGATGGAGGTGTCAAGTAGTCTCTGTGTGGCTTTCCAGAAATTTCCTTGGGAAGCGAACTAACCGGCAGTAGTGGCTCCAGAATTTCTATAAGGAGGTTTGGTTAAGAGACAATCTGCTTGAGGATGAGTTCTCGTAACCTCTTAAGCAAGATTGAGAAAAGCCGAAGTGTCCATAACAAAGCAAGCGGTTTGACGGAGGGTTGGCTCTAGTCCTTCTATGTTGTTTTTGCTCCAGTTGCCAGTGTGGAGAGGCGAATGGACAGCTCCCCGTGAACAGGAGGGGCCTTTGAAGTTTTTGTCAGGCAGAGAGCACAGGAAACACTACCTACTTTATTTTGTGGTCCTCATCAATAAATCTAGAGCACGTTTCAGTTTGCTTGGGGTGATCTTTGTTCTTTTTGTCTTTCCACCCACACCCAATCTGTAGGCAAACCCTTTTGGTGTTTTCTTTCTCCAACATACACCCAGAAGTTGACCACTTCTCATCACTTCCATCTCTGCCGCCCTGTTCCAAACCACCCTCATCTCTCAGATTGTTGCAAGGGTTTCCTAGCTAGCTTCCCGGCTTGTATCGTGGTGCCACTGTTAAAACACAAGGCCAGAGGGGCGCCTGGGTGGCGCAGTCGGTTAAGCGTCCGACTTCAGCCAGGTCACGATCTCGCGGTCCGTGAGTTCGAGCCCCGCGTCGGGCTCTGGGCTGATGGCTCGGAGCCTGGCCCTGTTTCCGATTCTGTGTCTCCCTCTCTCTCTGCCCCTCCCCCGTTCATGCTCTGTCTCTCTCTGTCCAAAAAAAAAAAAAAAAACAAAAAAAACACAAGGCCAGAGGCCGCCCTTTAAAATATATCAAATCGTATTATTTATTCTGTTTGAAATTCCCTAGTCTCATTGGGAATAAAAGCCAAATTCCTTGCAATGGCACCAGCCTCACACAAGCTGTCCCCGTTACCTCTGGACCCCATCTGCCACCACCCTGCCCCCACGCTTTCTGCCCCAGCCATGCTGGCCTCCTTGTACTTCCTGGGACAAGAAATCGGGCTCTTTGTTCTTGAATGAAGGCCTTTGCATTTGATTTTCTATGTGCCTGAAACATTCTTCGTACAGATGCCCACAATGCCTGTTTCCTAACCCCCTTCAAGTCTTTTCTCCAATGTCTCCTTTTCAGTGAAGACTTTTCCAATCATTCTTTTATTTTTATTTAGTTAAAAAATTTTTTTAGAGAGAGAAAGAGTACAAGTGGGGAGAGGGGCAGATGGAGAGAGAGAGAGAGAGAGAGAGAGAGAGAGAGAGAGAGAAAGTTGTAAGCAGGTTCCATGCTCAGCATGGAGCCAGATATGGGGCTTGATCCCAAGACCCTAGGATCATGACCTAAGCTGAAATCTAGAGTCAGATATTCAACTGGCTGAGCCACCCAGGTGCCCCTGATCATTCTAAAAATCAAAACCTTTCTACACTGCACTCCCCATCCTCTTTCCCTGCTTTATTCTAAACTACACAGAATCTCTCATCCTCATTGATATCCACATTGTCAACCACACACACACACACACACACACACACACAAATTCATTGATTTTATTTTATTATTTGCCTGCCGCTAATAGACAAGGGCTTTTCAAAACTTAATCTGAGGATTCTGTTAAAATGCATGGTCTGAATCTTTAATATCCCAAATGTTGCTGATGCTGCTGACCCAAGAACCATGTACCAATAAGCAAGTTTCTAGAACTGTGTTGCCCGATACAGCCTCACTCCACACGTTTCTTTATGTTAAAATTTACTAACATAAAATAAATTTATGTTTTATTTTTTTAAATTTTATTAATGTTGATTTATTTTTGAAAGAGAGAGAGAGAGAGAGGACAGAACATGAGCGGGGAGGGGCAGAGAGAGGGGGAACACAAAATCTAAAGCAGGCTCCAGGCTCCGAGCTGTCAGCACAGAGCCTGATGTGGGGCTCGAACTCACCAACCGTGAGATCATGACCTGAGCTGAAGTTGGACACTCTACCAACTGAGCCACCCAGGTGCCCCAACATTAAAATTTAATATTCAGTTCCTCAGTCAGGGTAGCCACACCTCAGATTGTCACTAATCACATGTGACTAGTGGCTACCCTATATACAAGACAGCACAGATAAAGAACATTTCGTTACTACTGGAAGTTCAAATAGGTAGCCCTGTCCTAAAACTACTCTATATGGTAGCCACATCTGACTATGTAAATGTAAATCAATCAAAATTAAATAAAATTTTTCTTTTTTTAAATTTTTTTAGAAAGAGAGAGCATGCAAGAAGGGGAGGGGGCAGGGAGAGAGAGAGAGAGAGAGAGAGAGAGAGAGAGAGAGAGAGAGAGAGAATCCCAAGCAGGCTCTACACTCAGTGTGGAGCCCAACATGGGAATCAATCCCACGACCCTGGGATCATGACCTGAGCCAAAATTAAGAGTCACTCATCCGGGGCACCTGGGTGGCTCGGTTGGGCGGCCGACTTCAGCCCAGGTCATGATCTCACAGCTCGAAGGCTCGTGGGTTTGAGCCCCGCGTCGGGCTCTGTGCTGACAGCTCAGAGCCTGGAGCCTGCTTCCGATTCTGTGTCTCCCTCTCTCTCTATCCCTCCCCTGCTCATGCTCTATCTCTCTCTGTCTCTCAAAAATAAATAAACATTAAAAAAAATTAAAAACAAAAGAGTCACTCATCCAACTGAACTACCCAGGTACCCCAAAACGAAACAAAAAAAATTTTTTTTGAAATAAAATTTTTTAATGAGTTTTTTATTTCCGTGAGTTGATTTCAAGTACTCAGTAGCCACATGTGGCTAGTGACTGCTCCGGTGGACAGCAGAGATACAGAATATTTCTATCACCACAGAAAGTCCCATTGGACGGGATGGCTTTAGAATCCAAGCTCTATGAGGTCATGGACTTTTGTCTGTCTAGTTCACCGGCCCATCTCCAGTGCCTGACACGATAGGATCCCTAAGTTGGCCTTCAAGAAATATTTGTTGATTTGAATCAAAATGCCAGTTACATTTTGGTCTTCCCTGAATAGATGATGGGTGTCTTGAGGCAGGACTTGTGTTTGCTTTTCATTATGTCTCCAGCAGCTGTTGATGGAAGACCATCAGTCAACATTCACTGTATTGAATGTTCAGAATGCTTTAAACTTTCCAGCTCCTGAGGGATCAGTGTGTTTCCACGTGCGTATAGTTAACTGGGCACAGGTGGAGGCTCTCGTTTGTGACTCTAGTCTTCTTCGTGGTCAGACATGGGGAGGGCCTAAGGGCTGCTGCCTTCTACTCTTTTGGAGAAGAATTGCTCAAGTTCCTGAGCTGGTGCAAACTCCGATCTGAACAAATTACACCTAACAGCCCCTCTCTTCCTGTGCAGTACTCCACATTCCCAGATGTGCCACCTAAAAAAAGAAAAAGGTGCTTCATTCTGAAAAAGTAGCAACGTAAGACCTACAGCAAGTGTTTCTTTGATATCTTTGGACTATTTCATATCTTGAGTCCTTTAATTGTGCCTTTCCGTAATCAGATCTAACTGCTCTGTCCAAAAGAAAACACTAAGAGGCAGCACATACAAAAATTTAGCTGTGTTCTTTGGCCATTATTTCCCTAGAATGCTGGCTATTTCTGATTATCAGTGGTATTCATCCAGCTATATTTTTTTCCAGAAAAAAGTCTGGCTAGGGAATTTTAAAATCAGTACAAAAGATACATTTCACTACTACCACATTGGGAAAAAAATATTGTGTTTGGCCAAGAGGAGACTTTGGGATGCCACCAATAAATACCCTCATGTTCAGTCTTGGTAACCAGAACTGAGAAGGAAAATCAGGCCATGAAGTCCTGTCTGCATCCTAATTCAGCTGGGTTATTTATCCCCTTGGCTTTCTCTTCCAGCATTTCAATTTTGTTGGCCGAGTCAAGCATCTTGTTTGTCCTCATTCCAGCATCGGTAGAATATCTCTGTTCTTTTATTGTTTTTAGTTGGACAGACTGGCAAGATTTAGAGTGATTTTGACAAAAAGGGAGGGCAGCTGCAATGCTCAATATTTTTGATAGATGCAGTTCTGTTGCTCTTTCGTTCTGGGCCTTGAAGCTAATGCGTCTCATGAAGCTAAATAAAATATGAAGCAAGTGAGTGTTTCAGGAACCCCGGAAACTTTTATGAAATGGCATCAGTGCTGTGTACTCTAAGTATACACACATATGTGTATGTATAGGTATCTATCTATCTATATCTATCTATCTATCATCTATCTACTATTATCTATCTACCTATCTATCATCTATGTATGTCTATCTATCATCTATGTATCTATCATCTATCATTATCTATCTTCTATCTATCTATCTATCTATCTATCATCTATGTATCTATCTATCAATCATCTATCACTGTTTATCTTCTATCTATCTATCTGTTCTCTCTTGTGGGGGTCTGTAGGGTGAGGCTTTCTCTTCGTATGAGACCATATTGAAGTTCTGCTACCACGCAGACTTCTGTATCAAGAGAAATGCTGAGGGACACATTAAGAATTTATTTCAGAAAGCCCCTTGGAGACATCCCGAATGCTGGACCAAGGTAAACCCAGGGACATTCGGAAACAGTTAATACAGATTGGGGTAGTGGGCAGAGGCCTGCGGAAAGTTAGGAAGATGGTCTGCAAGTGGTTCTACTCTTTATTCGGATTCTGCTAAGTCACAAAGATGGTGGCTTAAAGCAGTTCTCTGGAGGATTAGGTGTTCAGATGTGCATAGATCCTACTGAGGTTAGCTTCTTGACACTCACTTGAAGCCGATTTAAGTTATTCCTATGCTAATGATATCTTGGAATATGATCAATGATATCTAGAGCTTTTCTACCACCCGGTCCGTGTCTGTTGCATCCATTACAACCCAAATAGAAGGGAAAGGGTTTATTTTTCAGTTCTATAATGCGGTGGGAGCAGCGGGTATTACCATGACAAGGCGAACGGAAATGTGAAATCTCTAATCACGATCCTTTCGCCCGGAGCCAGAACACTTGCAAAATGAAATGCAATGTTTTAAAAAATTCAGCTATTTGTATTTCTAGTCCCTTACTGGACATATAGAAAGAATATATTTGGTCATTAAAAACATGACACGATACTTACAAACCCCTCATTCCTGTGATGTTCTAATAGAAAGAAAATGTCATAAAGAACCCTGACACGTTTCTCTAAGTGGCTTTTTGAAATTATTGAACCACATCTATTAGAGGGCTTATCCGTAGTTTTATAACAGTTTTCAAAAACTTGCTGTCACTCATCCTTTACCGGAGGGCCCCTGGATTCTAACAGCAACAAAATTTATCATTGTGAATGCTGCACAAGCAGGAACATCCACGTAAAAGAGGAGGAAACTATGAGCGATGAGTGAACATCTACAAAGAGACCATGAAGTTTTTGGTTGGCTCCCAAGCCCCTCCCCGCAATTTGTTAAACTTATTGTTTATAGTTATGGAGTACACTCGATCTTAGCCAAAAGGCCGAGAAGCGATAGTTACGGGGTAATTAACTCTCTGCCTACAGTCTGGAATTCCCCTGCCAGGAGTAGCGTGGACCTCTGTGGTCTTCCAGATTGAGGCTCTTTATTTTTCCAAGACCATCTCCAAAAATGTTCCATGTCCCTGACAAGTTCACTTTTGTGTTCCAGCAGTGATATTTCCTGTTGGACACTGGGCTATCCACACTGAGTGATGTTGCCAAGATGGTCTTTGAAATCACCATAGACCCCCACAGGGGCACGTCTCTGTCTGACAGTAGCAGACGACCCAAGAGTGGCCAAACCCATGTTGTGTGTACAACTAAAAACAAAAACAAACCCAAATCCAAACAAACAGGACAAAAAACATAGAGAACTCAAACCTGAATTTCTATTTCATCAGTTGCCACAGAAAATGTAACGGACAGGGCTATGCAAAGGGAGAGAAGTACATGAAATTAATCCCACTCAAAGTCAGGAAGGAGTAAGCTTTAAAAAAGTTTAAAAATTTGCATCTGCTATCACCCTAAGAATTACCAAAGGTGACTGAGTTTCAGCCAAAGGAGACTTTTAGCCAGATTTCCCCAAGACCGTTCTTGGATTTCAGCTACCGCCAGGGTTAACGTCGGGCTCCCAAGCCCTGGAGAGGAACTTTGCGATGGGGCAGGCTGATACAGTTCTTTGCGTTGTTCAGAAAGTCGGGTAAGGAAGGTCACTTTTCTTCCTGGACGGGACAAGTTATTGGCCGTGAGCAGTTAGGCATTAGAGCCACAAGGCCAATGAAGTTAGCGTGAGGGAAGTTAAAAAAACAGAAACACTTCAGCACTGGAGAACGTGTGGCTTTTCTTTTTGTAAACGCAAAAGGAGTCCTTCCATAACTCGATCACCTTCAAGACTATTTTGCCACATGCATTTGGGATTAAAGACTAGTTTGAAAAGGAAGGGAGGCTAAGGCTCTCCCGTGGCAGTGTTTGTATTTCCCATCGCTTTCCTCTGTGCACTATTTTTAAAAGAAACATTACACACAGGAGCCCTAAGGCGATGGCACCGGTGAAACAATGCCAGCTTGGAAATGCGGAGGAGACTCTGGTTTTCATTATGTGAGCAAGAGGTCATTCATTATTTAAGTGCTTCTCTCTCTCTCTCTCTCTCTCTCTCTCTCTCTTTTCTTTAAATCTACAGCCTTTTGGTCTCCAGCCTTCCAGTGCATCCATGGTCATTATTCTTTGGATATTTTTAAATTATGAACATAGAGCCAACTGGAGTCTCACAGTCCAACTTGCTAATGGAAAGCCTTTGTGGCACAGACGCCATTCATATAGATCAGCTCTGTCGTAAATCACATATTGGCCTCTGTGGTTGTAATGAGAAAAAGAGAAATGGTGTGAATTCTCCCTCTCTGGTTTTCTTACTAAGAGCAGAATCTGTTCAGCAAAATGATCTCTTTAGGGGCTTTACTAAGTGGCCAGGGAGCATGAAAACCCAACACTTCTCACATTTCTTCATTATTAAGGGGAGGGATTGCAAAAATGAAGACTTGTACAGTTGAAATCCAATGCATTTGTGTAGTTAGCCTGTAAGTATGAAAAGTGTAGAAATCTACAAAGGTAATTATATCTACTTTGGTCTCCATCTCCAAAAGAAAGGCTTTGAGATAAAACAAGAAAGGCCATTTATCAGTTGTGACAGTTTTGTCCCATTATCTACTTTCTCAGAAATGAAAAAGACCATGATACGTTTGTTTAAATACATTATTGATGTGAAACCTGCAATTAAAAAAAAAAAAAAACTTATAGAGGGTGGCTGTGTTCATTAGCGGTGGTAGAAGTTTGGAGAAAGAGGGAGTGCTGATGCCTGGTTAATCTTTGTAGTTAGAAATCTCTTTCCCTCCATCTTTTTGCATGCTTATCTGGAAATGGCCTTAATATGCCTTCTCAAACTCCGGAAGACATTCGGGGCTCTGGAAAACCACAAGGATGGCTGTGTCTCACTGCAGTGAAACAGAAATTAAAAGCCACCACCCTCGCATTTTCTGATTGCTTCCGTCATTTGGTGAATTCTTACTGTGGCAGATGATTTCACCTTCACAAGCCTGATAGAATTTGAGGTTTCAAAGAACCCATTCTCAGCGAATTTACAAACAAAATCAATTTCTTGCCAATTTTAATGGCTACTGAATCAATTTTACTTGGGCCATCTGATATTTTTGACATTACTGACACGGACTGGTTTGCAATAAAGGGGCATGGTAAATAGAGAAGCCTCAATTATTCTGACCGTTCCCATCATAAACATTTAACAACTGGAGTGGTACCAAAGAGCACTTATGTGGGCTGAAGAATCCAAGGATAACTGAGGGAAGGGGCTTCTAGCATCCTCTCCCTGTGCTAGATTCTGGAGAAATCCTGACTGCAGGTTCTCAGTCATGCGACTGTGCTTGAACTGTTACCATGTACGCTGTCTGGGAGGACAGTCAAGCTGGTTGAGGTTTGTCAGAGTTTGTTCAAGAAATTTTGTTGCAGGGTTGTTTTCACAGAACGTCCCCACTCTTTAAAGTAGTGTGTGTGTGTGTGTGTGTGTGTGTGTATGAAAGCATGTGTATGTGTACCCAGGAGTTACGCTATAAGATGATGTTAGAACAGAACAGAACTTGCTATTTCCGTATGACTACCTCAAGTTAACAAAGTTAACTTAGAGTTAGTATAGTTAGTATTATGATTATGTTAACCTATGGTAAGGAGAAATTGCTTTGTTAGCCTTATTAAATATTGTCTTCCTGAGTGGGCTCCATGTATGCTGTTGTGGATGTTCAAGTGCACCATGGCTTGTGATGCTCCCCTTGACGGAGTTATGAAGTCCAGTTCAAGGGTCCCTACCTCTGAGATGAGTCCCTAAGTGCTTACTCTTCTCCATAGGGTGATGAAAATTACTTCTTGGGTAAACTCAATTAGGGGAAGACTCTTAGTGCCACCACAGCATCTGGCACATATTAAGTTCTTAGTAAATTATTTGTTAGAAGAATAAATGAAAGGGTGTTGCCTCTGTCCTTTTTATATTCCCCTTCCCCTTCTACAGCTCATTACATGATAGTATAGTTATTTGATCCAAGGTTCCACTTGGGGTAAGGATATTATCTCTTATCTACCCAGATCCTATCATAGTACCAGCTCGATAAACCTTTGGAGAGGGGTTGCAGGTTGCTGGGTACTGTCTGCTCCTTCAGAAGAAAATGACTGGCACTCCCTGGGCATCCTTTGTTTATGGAGAATGGCTGGAGTTTCCTGTCTCCATCATACGCTGATCCTCATGGGTCAGGACAGAGTTCAGACATCTTGATCTCATCAGTGTAAAACTCGGTAGCTCAGTGACTGCAAAGAGAAACATTCCACAGTACAGAAATGGCTAGATTGGAAATATTTAGGTCAAGGTTTCTTGTTTTTTGTTTTTTTTAAAGTGATCTTCAAGGCCATCCTTGGTACCTGGATGATGCTGGTCGCTAACACCTGAGCAAGAATTCAGAGTTTAAAGGGAGCCCTCCTGGGTGGTTCACAAGACCAGCATCCTAGTTGCAGAGATTTCTTGGGATAGCTCTGCTGGAGATGCCACATGGTGCCGGTGACAGGCAGGGATTGGGCCACCTCCAGCTTCCAAATGGAGATGTTCCTTCCCAGGTGGGTTTAGCAGATCCTAGGAGATCTGGTGGCTTGAAGGTGGGGAGAAAGCCTCTACAAAACGGACCCGTGACTTTAGGAGAGAATGGCACACTCAGAGAAAAAGGAGGAACAGTCACATGCCAGGTACATCCTGGATGGGGTGCCCCCGATCTGGGTGTCCGTGGGGGCATTTCTCCGCCCAGGTTGAACAGCTCGACCCGCCAGGTTAATGAAAGTGCCTGAGTTGCTCTTTGGGCACCCAGAGCCGTGTTTGGGGGCGTCTCAGTGGTAGCATCAGCGTCCACCGCAGACAGATGAGGACAGGCACGCCCCTTCCCCCGTGCCTTCCCTTCCTGCAACATCAAGAACCATGTCTGGTGAATGGATCGAGGAGAAACCACTTGACCAACAGCATGCAACAGGGAACCCCACCTGATTTCACAGATCGTCTGTATGAACGTTTTCACTTCAGTGTTTACCAGGTCTCTAAATATGCTCTCTCCCCTCCCCTACTGTCGATTCAGCAGTTCTTCCAACTAATGTCTTTCTTAACCAATCATGACTGCTAGCTCTTGAACAAATGTACTACTTTTTGTGACTTCTCTGTGAAAACTTAGACGTGGGTAGCAATGTTAGCGAATTACTTTTCCTCTTAAAAATGTCCGACCTGTGTGGTTTCGGGCCGCACGCTCTTGGATATCAAGTTTCTTGAAGACTTTTGCTAATTCTGAACAAATGTCAATCTCAGAAGTCATGAACCTCAAGGACAAATGCATTTTACTTACTGCTGGCTTTATTCTGGGATCTTGACAGGAGCCGCCTGGGGCTACCTCACCTTAATGTTCCTAGGTAGTTAACCGTCCCATTGGTTAACGTGACAGTCATTAAACAGCTGACATAGGACCCGAAGAAGGCTGAGGACAAATACATTTAAAATCAATATCTCTTAAAACCTTTTTACTTGCTAAGGCTGAAGTGTGCCATTCGTCTCTCAGTACTTGCTTTCTGCCCTATTGATTTCTTGGATCTAAAGGTGTTGGTGAGTAGACAATCGGCATTTTCTTTTTTCCAACTGAATTATAGTTTTTCCTTTTAGATCAAGTTGCCATATTTCCCTGCTAGGTGGTTTTAATGCTTTAAGACCTTTTAAAAGATTTATAACAACCAATAGCATAATTTTGAAGATTACTCCAATGTTTGCATTAGGGCCAGGGGAAGCACATTCAGGTCCACAGTTACTTATCCACAATTCTGAAATCTGGAAATCTCTGAAAGAATAGAAGATTTTTTTTTTTTCATTGTGTTTGGTGCAATTTGGTGACAGAATCTGACCTGAATGGATGCAAGGCTCTTTATAGTCTCTAATAATCTTACACAGTGTGACTATTTGTATCTATTGCTACGGAATACTAACATGTTTGACTAATGTTTGACTAAGGGTGCTGTTCTAGACTCTGCTAGAGGTATTTCAAAATACACCACAGGTAACTTCCTAAAATATAAAAAAAAAAAATTATGAATTCCAAAATACATCTGACTCCAAGAGTTTGGGTTAAGGAACTGAAGACCTGAACCAGACTGTGAAGGTAATGATTTTTCACCCACCTCCTAATTTTCAGCCACAGTCACTGAACCAAGGGAAATGACAAAATGCAACTTTAAGTGGACAAGAGCTGTAGTGACCTGACTTGCTCTCTACTTCAGAAGAGAGCTGGCTCGCCCTTGGATGTCCCTCCCTGAACACCATGTTCCTCTGGCCAGGGTATTAAATGAGGCTTAACCCAATTACCAACATATTGCTTTATTTCTTGGTGGTAGTAAATTAAGGCTTTCTAGAGTCATACAGCACGCAGTGATTGAACATTAGAAATAAAAAAACAACAATGAGCATTCAATTTCGCAGAGGCAGGAAGGAAGCAATGTTTTAAAACAGAGGGATTTCCTAGTGAGGCCTTTTGCTTGGTCTCTAAAAATCTGCTGAGCTGTTTCCCCAGTGACCTCTGCCATAGATTCCCACCCCAAGTGGAGGCAAAGCGGATGAAGAGAAGACGGGGAAAAGGGAGAGACGGGGAAAGACAGCATGTGCTGGGCAATGAATGTAGAGGTCACCTTTGACTCATGTTTGGAAGACAGTTTAGGTGATGCGGTCAGATGATGGTGATAAAGGTATTTTTAACGGGACACCTATTCTCTGGTTCAGGGAGCCATTTTGGATCTCTCTTCTCATTCCGGGAGTATGAAAATACCACTTGGAAGACCCCGGTGCCAAGGGGTAGGGACAATCCTTTGTTGGCTCTCAAATTCTCAAATTTTAGACAGTCACAGGGCAGGGGAATGCTACCTTCAACCTCATCCATGACTCTAAACCCTGTGCTATCGCCAGGATACTATTCCCAGCCAAGCAATTCATTTGCCCCCGTGGCACGTAGTATCGATTGCACACTAAGTTGTTGGCGATGTTGACTGGAGAGGAGGTGATGTCATATGACGCACAAGAGAAACCCCCTGGGCAGGCGCCACGTCGCTCTATCTTTTCCTTCCCAACATAAGACAAAGAAACACAGTGAGCCTGTGGTGGGAGTGCAGCTGTTGACTTGTGTGTGGGCTCGATGTGAAACAAATTCCACACACCTGGCTCGGAGATGCAGAGGTTCTGGGTTGGGGCGATGGACCCTTTGAGAAAGAAATGGCTGAGTACTTGAATAGTGTTGAAGGAGAGTGGTGGCTAGAGAATAATCTGGGAAAAGTCATGTGTGGATTAACCAAAGGCAACTAAATTTCATGAAAATGAGCAGCAGACTTTTCTTCTGGCATCCTGATCTCACATGTATGAAGCTAGCAAATGGATCGCCATCCAAATAGGGCCATTTAAAGTTCCTATTTGGCAATAACTTTAACGTTCTATTCCAAGGGCCTGGTTGGTGGACCGGCGCCTGAGTTGTATCAACTTCCTTCTTGCATTTGCCTGACATTTTTGAGTGAACAGTATTTAAACACCTGAAAGTCTGTTGTGCATTCTTGGACAGAGAACATTTAGAGAGCCATGGGAGAAGGCACCCGAGGTGGCAAATCTGCACCGTTAAAACACTTATGACTTAACCCCAACAGGCTTCATGCGATGATGTCTGGATGCCCAAAGAAATAAATAGATGAGAAAAGTCGAAATGTGATCTGAATGACAAAGAACCAACAGGCCTGTTCCTGCCAGCTGCCGGGCAGACCTGCCTGATGCAGGCCACAGGTGCACTGAGAGGGACTGGAAAACCTTGGAAGACATGCGTTCTCTTGGGCCTCCCTTGTTAATTAAAAATCGTGAGGGTCTTTCCTCCTATTTGAAAACACTCAGCAAGATCACCTTGATTGGGGATATGGGCTGTGCTGTGCGCAGGAATCCCATTGCCTCCACAAGATGGCGTGGGGTGCACCGATGTGGGAAGCCCTTGTCACAGAAACGATCCACCTAGGGGGACAGGGAAGGTGCCCAAGAGACTCACCCACCAAAATAAACAGGGGTGGAGTGACATTCGGATTGGAGTGAAGGAACTATAGGGCATTCACGCTGGCACTTCTAAACCTCCTGAAAGCACCCTCCAAAACCAATGGAGGTGGATGCCTCCTACGGTCCAGGCCAGAGTGCTCCTGTTTATTGACACTTCTGTCTTCTCAGTTCTAAAATGGGAAGGGAGCGGATCTTGGGGCAGGGGTGGCCTCTGCTTCAGTGCTGGAAGCTGAAGCCCAGAGAGGTCAAGTGGTTTGCCCAAGGTCACACAGCTATTTAGCGGCAGAGCTGGGGGGAAGAATGCAGCCCCCACTCCCTCTCCCTCCCCTGCACCGTGCTGCCTGGACAAGTGATTCTTTAGAAAAGGGTCGTTAGCACTTTGTATATACCACTTTGTATATTCTTTAACGAGAATCTGCCTGGGTGTGGGATTGATGGGTAGGGCTTAGGCCAATGAAGCAGTTTAAGGGGGAGGAGGTCCGGAGAGCATCACTATTCGGAGGATTTGTGGCTGCTGCTGGCGAGGGCGGGGTGGGGGTGGAGGTGGGGGCGCAGGGGGTGCGCGTGGAAGCCTGGGAGGTGGCCAGGGGCGGAGAGACAGAGAAAAGAGGCGTCCTCCAACACTCCGCCGCCAGCTTGCCGAGGCACACCTTTCGGGAGACGAGACGCTGCCTCGGCATGACCCGACCACACAACCGGTTCGCTGTCAACAGAAATTCGTGCCCCTCACCCCGCTCCCCCGGGCTCTCCCCCCCCCTCCCCCTTCCTTCCCTTGACCCCTGTGGGCCCGCCAGACATAGGGAGAAAGAAAAGCCGGATGCCTAAGAACCTTCCAGGAAGAAAGAGCCGTTACGAGCGAGCGGCGGTCGGTGCTTACATACGCTGCTTTCTAGAAAGGGGTTCGTGGGGTCCGTGCGGCGCGCGCCACGCGCGCTCAGAAGAAGGCGGGGTTGGTGTGCTCGATGACGCAGCGCTTGCAGTGGCGCTTCACGAAGCGCAGGGCCTCCACGGACACCTCGCAG
Source organism: Neofelis nebulosa (assembly GCF_028018385.1). NCBI lineage: Eukaryota > Metazoa > Chordata > Mammalia > Carnivora > Felidae > Neofelis > Neofelis nebulosa. The sequence goes on along the minus strand of NC_080782.1, from coordinate 13,026,834 downwards.
TCCTGGACGTTGAGCATCTGCAGGTCGAAGCAGTTGGCCGCCACGATCTGCAGGCCCTGGCCCGTGATGCTCTCGCAGGACTTGAGGCTGAGCCGCTTGAGGTTGAAGCAGTTCAGGGCCAGGCACTCCAGGCCCGTGTCGGACACCAGCGGGCACTTGCCGATGTCCAGGGACTTGAGCTTGGCGCAGTTCTTGGCGAGGTACTCCACGCCGTGGTCCGTGAGGCCCTCGCAGCCCCGGGCGTTGAGGTAGCGCAGCTTGCCGCAGTACTTGGCCACGTAGCGGATGCCCACGTCGGTGACGCGGCCGCAGTGGGCGATGCTGAGGTACCGCAGGCGCGACTCCAGCTTGGCGATCTCGCGCAGGCCGAAGTCGCTGACGAAGCGGCAGTCGCTGACGCTCAGCTCCTTGATGGAGGCGCAGTAGACCATCAAGTAGCGCAGGCCCTCGTCGGTGAGGCGCACGCAGCGGCGCAGGTACAGGTGGGTGAGCTGCGTGCAGTGCGCGGCGATCGTGTGCAGGCCCTCGTCCTCCAGCACGAAGCAGTCCGTCATGTCCAGGTAGCGGATGGAAATCTGTTTGCCGTGCAAGGGGGACAGTTTAATGGAGGCCTCCCGGGTCAAGCTGATGCAGGTCACTTTGGAGCACCCTGCACGGAGAGACAGAACACACGCTCAGAGAACCTCCGGGAAGGCGGGGGGGCGGGGGAGCCCCGATCCCCTCCGCGAAGGAGGGGTACCGTCGCGGGGTCCTGCTGCCCCTCCCCGCCAACGTGCGCGGCCCCGGCGTTACCCTTTCCCTCCTGTGGCCCCCGCGGAGAAGGGAAAGCAAGAACCGGTCCTGCGTGTTTATCTGATCGGGTAACAACTTCGGTTATCTGGGTTGCAGAGGCTTCCCGGGCTTTTGAGTCGGAAAACTGCGCTTTGAATTCCACATCCACCACCAGTTGCCGGATGTTGGGCCAATCAGTCTTTCCTGTGTCTTAAAATGAGGGGTGATCGCTTAAAAGGAGCACTTCCTTTGTCTTAAAAGGGGGAATGATCCCGTTCCCTGAAAGGTGGCTGTGAAGAATAAAGGAGACCCTGCTTGTAAAACATCTTGCCCTGGCCCAGGAACGTTCCGGAAGCTCCCTAAGGGCCGCTTCTCACCCTGCAGTGGTCTGGTAGCTCTGTGGTCAAAGAGGTAAGGTAATGCAAGAAGGGTTGGCCATGGTCTAGGGTTGGCCATGGTCTAGGGTTGGCAGAAAGAGCGCTGGCTTGGGAGGCACAGCTGGTTCAGGTCTGCCTTTTTATGGCCCCAGGCAGGACGCCTAACTTCTGTGTCTCAAGGTTCTCCTCTATGCAACGAGCATGAGTAGCTGGTGTGCCTCTACTGTACGGATATATTGAGGATTCAGTGAGATGATGGGTACAGAGGTACTTGGAAACTCCAGGGAAATACACATAATTATTAATCTGAGATAAGGTGGCCACCTGGAGACTCAATTCAACCCTCTTCGGTCCAAGAACAACTGTGTCACCTGGATTATTGCTCTAGCGACTCAACCAGTATCCCTGCCCCGTCCTTACTCCCAACTTTATCCTCAGAGCTGCTCTCCTGAAAAACAGAACTGGAATCATGTCACTTTTCTCAAAGCCTCTGGATACCACCCATGGCACTCCATGTGTGAAACCTCAAGTCTGAGGGGGCCTCTGAGGACCGGCACCGCTGTGCTCTCTGACGTCATCTCTCTCCCCACTCCTCTGACTCCACTGGCCTCCTTGCTGGTTCCCAGATACCCCCAGGTGCCTTCGGGCCTCAATGTCTATGCATTGTACCATGCTTCCCCGGTTGCCCCGTGGGCCATCCCCACTCTCTTGGGTCTCTGAGCAAATGTCCAACTTATTGGCCAACTCTTCCCCAATCACCCTGTATCAAGTGGTACCCCCGGCTTGACTCCCACTTATTTTCAACACTTTTCATCACTCTGTGGCACGATGCATTTATTTGTTCATTTATGTATTTGCTGTCCTCACTCTGCAATATAAGTTCCCGAGGAAAGGAATTCTGGGCTGTTCACTGCTGTACCCCTCATCCCTGGTTCATAGCTGCTGTTCACTAAGTATCTGTTGAATGAATGAATGAGTGAATTATGGAGTGAAGAGAACCTTCTACAGGAAGATCAGAGAGGACAACTGATTTTATTTGTTTGTAGACAACAAATATTGATTTCTCACAGTTTGGAGGCTGGGAAGTCTAAGATCAAGGTGCCAGCCAATTCAGTTCCTGATTCCTGATGAGAACCCTCTTGTAGACAGCTGCATTCTTGCTGTATCCTCACACTGTAGGGAGAAGAGCAAGTTCTCTGATCCTGTCATAGGGGCTCTTCCCTCATGACCTCACCTAAACCTAATTACTTCCGAAAGGCCCCACCTCTTAATACCATCACGCCATGGGTTAGGGTTTCAACATGGATTTGGGGGAGACAGGCATTCAGTCCGTAACACTTCCTTCTTCTTCCCACACGCTAGGCAGACCTTTCCCCTCAGGCCAGGGCTTTCATATCAGAAATGTCTCTAGCAGATGGAAATTAGGGATAAAGCATGCCCAGCACACGGGAGGCCCACCCCCATCAAATGGGGGGGGGGTGGGACGAGGAGTTTTCTCTCTGTAGTTAAGGATGCACAAAATATATGACTTCACCCCTTGGCCCCTGAAGCCTATATAAGTCTCTAGGAAATACTTGCGGACCTTGATCTAGAGTTACTTCTGCCCCACTTAGATAGGATAATTTAAATTCAAACATTTAAATGTCCTCAGGACTTTGACCGTGGCTGATGTATATTTATACTGCAAAACAGTTGTCTATTTTACAATGAATTATAATGCCTCTTATTTGTATTACATTATGAAGTTTACAGAATGCTTTTATGGACATTTTCTTACCTGATTCCCAATCCATTTTACTGATAAGGAAATTAATGCTTAGGAAGATTTTTGTGTTTTTTTTTTTTTTTTTTTTAGACCTAGAAATCCCTTTAATACTCTGTCCTTCCTCACACGATTGGAAGATGTCTTTAGCTATCTCCCTAAATCTAGCTATTCTTACCCTAAGAATATGTGTATAAATTATACATTGTATACATCATATACTATATATAATCATATATGAAATACGAATTTCAATATATATTTCAGTTCACTATATATTAATATATAAATATATATAATATACTGTATATACAAATATACTATATATAAAAACATACAGTAATATACATATTTTACATATGTATACATATGTATTATACACTTTATGTATATATATATATATATACACACACACTTTATGTAGTGGGATGAAATATCTATCCATACACATTGATTTATGTTATATATTGATGGCACACCATTTATATTTATATACTAAAACTATACTGTAATATACATATTTTACATACATAAAACTATACTTTATATATGTATATGTAATATTACAGTATAGTCTTAGTATATAAATATAAATGGTGTGCCATCAATATATAACATAAATCAATGTGTATGGATAGATATTTCATCCCACTACATAAAGTGTATATATATTTTCATTTTCTCTGTGCTCATCCTGAATCCTTCTGGCAATTCCAAAGCCAGGTGCTTCACCTCAGGCACCTCCGTGCTCTGGCTGCTCAAGCAATACCCAAGCTCCCAAGTGGAGACATAATAGTGCTAATGGGGACTTTCCTCCCACGTCTTGGCAGGCTGCCCAGGAAACTCTTATAAAATTCAGGCCCTGGGAGTAATGAGGTTCAAAAGCCAAGTGCTACCAAGTCAAAGAATTTCAGGAAGGAGTAAAGCATACAGTCCAATGCTGGAGAACAAAGCTGTGACTCGTCAGAGGCTGTCCACTCTGCTCCAGTAGCCTCTGTGGTTTTGCAGAAGGTGGTTCAGCTTCTGCTTTGAAAGTTGTTCCTTTCAGTTTCAACTTCGGCTTTGAAATCGTCCTTTGTTTTGAGTTTCTTTTTTTGTTAGAGCAACTGTAATCCTGTTTCTATGGAATTTCTATGTCCACAGTAGTGGTTTTCCCATCTGTGATGCCTGTGAAGGCACTTTGGTTTTCAAGATCATACGACAACCTTTCTTCCTAAACTCTTAGTTCTGGTTTCTTATTTATTTATTTATCTTAAATATCTAGTAAAATCCGATGCACTCCAGGAAGGACAGTGTGTTTGATTCAGGGAAATGCATGCCTTGTGTTTGAAACTGAGTCCCCAATTTAATGAAATACTGGTTACGCTCAGTTTTGGTGGAAGATGCTACTTTGATATGCTTGTATTGTTTTAGAGCAGTAATTTTAAATTTAAGCTTCGATCTTAATTCCTACAGGGTTGTTAGGTTTGGCTTGAGAAGAAAATAAATTGGTCCGTGGCTGAGTAGGTAGTATCTGTGATTAGTTCATGCATTGATACATTACAGAGGTGCAGACCACCTTAGAAATCCTCCCAATTAACCTTTACTTTTTTAAAGATGAGGTATCTCACACTCAGTAATATTATGGGACTTGTACAGCCAGACTAGGGAACGTTTCCTGATCCAGGGCTTCAGTTATAGGAGAGGAGGTAAGAAATGACGAGGATATGGCGGGCAACTGATGAACCGCATGAGAGATTTACTGTACATGTGTCGGCACGAAGTGAACATTTAGATACCGAGGACTCAGGAGTCTTGGAAGCGGTGATTACCTATAAGGGGATTCTTGACCAAGTGGAGCAGTTTGGTTACATAATATGGAGCTCAGGTAGTAAGTAACAGCATGAGCAAATATGAGAGACAAGAAAGCAGGGGGGCAGAGGGGTTGTGACGAGTTTCCACAGGGTGGAATGCAGGGTTTCTGAAACGATTTGATGGGAACTAAGATAGGAATGGTCCACTGGGATCAGATTATGGGGCCTGCCCTAATACTCAGGGTAAGGAGTATGGATAGTACTCAGTGGGAAATGAACAATATAGGTTGAACATATCTCTGGCGTTTCTTCAGTTAGTTCCAGATTTGGTTCTCCTTTCACAAATATAATCTTCGTTAACACTTCCTCTCGTTATTGGGGTAATACCTCTACCTTCTCTGGGATATAAGATGGCGAAGTCAACATAGACCAAGTACTGACTTCCAAGCATGTTTATAACAATGACAATCCAAAAACAATGACAACAGTCATGACTTAGTGCATGCCTGCTACACGGTTTGGAGCAGAGCATACATGTTTATTTGATACTTAAATATTTAATATTTATGTTAACCATTGATATTTATTAATTTCCCAACCAAACCACTTCTACTGATAAGGAAGTTTTAGCCACTGTAGCTTCCTAAATGCGTGTTTAGAGTATTAACCAATGGCAATTTTGTCTGAACCTTTTAGAAGTCAAGATGACCACTGAAGACTTTGACACACATAAGTTCACATAACTGTGGTATCCTCGAGTGCAAAGACAGAACATGCCTCATTTTTGTCCTCATAAAGCTTATAATGAATTGAGAGAAAGGAATCTGGGAATATACAAATACTCAATTGCAAAACCCAGTGATGCTTTACCTGCCTGTACTCAAAAGGCAAAGAGCTGGGAGGAAACTTAACTTGCTGGGGGTCGGGCAGGCTTTCCTTAGGGGATACTTGGATTAGAGCTTGACCAATGAGAAGGCTGTTAAGAGGGTTGTTGGGGAGGGACAGATGAGGGAACAGCATGTAAGCCAGAGAGGTGTCCACACACCCCAGTGTGCGCAGATGTGATGTGTTTGGAGAAACATGCACACGTGTATAGAGCCAATGGCTCCATAGAGGGGAGCACTGAGTGGAAAAAGTGACATGTGAACCTAGGGCAGCTCATGAAGGGCCGTATACGCTTTGCTGCAGAACTTGAATTCTTCCTGGAGGTTATGGGGAGCAACTGGAAATTTTATGCAGGAAAATGTATGGTTTGACTTGCTGTTTGAAGAAAAGTCCCTCTGGAGGTTGGTTGTGTGGAGGGTCGGTTGATCGGGTTGAGATGAACGTAAGGAGAATGGCTAGTGAATCATGCATCGTGGCAGCAGGTAGAGGAGAGGGGAGAGAATCAAGGTACTGGGCAAGTAGAAACACCTGCACAGGATTCTACTGGTTCTGTGTATAAGATCAGGAAAAGAAAAGCAAGGAGGACTCCCAGGTCTCCAGTTGGAAGAGGACCCTTTGAAGAAATTTCATCTGCAATAATTACGCGGTTTTACACTTTGAAAATTGCCCTGGCTTTACCACATTCCATTGACGTTCAAAGATATTATTAATGGTGACAGTTAATTTTATGTGTCAACGTGAGTAGATGACAAGGTGCCGAGACACGTGGCGAAACGTTTCTGGGGGTACCTGTGAACCCGTTTCTGGGTAACATTACCATCTGAATCAGTGGACTCAGTAAGGCAGACTGCCCTCCCCAGTGTGGATGGGCATCGTGCAATCTGTTGAGGGCCCGAACAGGCCAAAAGGTGGAGGAATGGAGAATTCTGTCTCTGCTTTCACTGTTTGAACTGACACATGGGTCTCCTCCTGCTTTCGAGCTGAGACTCATACCATCAGCAGTCCTGGTTCTCAGGCTTGTGGACTTGGACTGAACTGCACTTCCAGTTCTCTTGGGTCTCCAGCTTGCAGATGGCAGATAGATCTCTTTGCACGCACACACACACACACACACACACACACACACACACACTCTGTTTCTTTGAAGAACCCAGACTAAATATTAATACAAGGTAATACGTGATCATGACAAAACCCTACAGCTAGTTATAGTCAGTTTCAATGACTTGAAAAGATAGCTTTTAAGGTGGGCACACTAGGTTCAAGGAAGGCAGTCTCACATCCTCTCGGGGAATTAAGCTCTAGATCAGGGATGAATCTTGCGAAGTCAAGTTTACTGCCAACGAGAAGGTCAACTTGAAAACCAAAGGGAACAAGGCATAGGGAAATTACCTCTGGCAGCCCTCTGGCTTCTCCCAGTATCAACATAATGTTGCCAGATTCCCTCAAAACTGGAGGGCACCATTTGGACACCCCCCGCCACCCCCCCAGCTGGAATTCTGTGCTCTTAACTTGGTGAGTTAGAGATTCCCTTGTGTATATAATCACCACACAGATCACAGGGGGTCACAGAGAGGGCATGTGAGAAAGCCACAAATATATTAGGCTCTGCAAATTAGGTTGATACAGAAGGAGGGCATCATGGCTTACGTAATGGTTAGTCAAAAGGGCGAAGCAGGGTCCACTCACTCAGTTAGAAGCCCAGGAATTTCCATTCCCAAAGTAGTTTCCACATTTCTGAATTTCAAAAGGACTCCAAAAGAGAGGGCACAATTTGCAGCCTGGATGAAGGGTGCATGGGAACTCCTTTAACAAAGATGGGGATTCCAAAAACAAGGCCTTCTCTAATCTGATTTTCGAAAAGAAAAGGAAACGAGGTGTCTAAAAACCAGGCTCACAATGTTCAGAATCTTAACATGTTAAAGAAGCCAATTCCTCACTTTTTTTTTTTTTTAACTGAAGAGGAAACACATCGAGAGAAAGCTGTGAACTGTCCCAAATCACAGAGTTTTGAAACCAGTCTCCATCACATCACAATGAGTTCTCTTTCCAGAATTCCTTGGAGGAAAAATGTAAGAAAACCTCTTTGTTTCCTGCCTCTTTATGCCCGCAGCTGCTCATGACTAACTGAACGTACAGTTGCTATGGTTTTGTCCTGAAGCCAGCTGAAGGAGGGGAGAAACGAGTTGCTTTCCAGCAAGGGAAAGAATCTGCGAAAAATAATTGACTGTCATCTGAAATATTTTCAGATGTCGGCTTTTGAAAGAGAGAGCAAGCTCAGAGAGTGGACTTTTCCTTCAGATTTTGTTGGAGGGTCTCATTTCCCTCAGATGCTTGTAAATCCCAAGTTCTGTTTATTTGCCTGTCACCGTGGTTTTTACTGCTTGACCCCTCCCCAACCATCCCTGAGGTTGTGGCTCAGGCTGTTCGTTTCTTTAACTCCCTGATGCATCTTACACATTTCAGCCTCTCAAATGTTGGCCTTTTGACTGGGCAGTGAAGGAGATAAAGAAAGGCTGTCAGTTCGGCTGGATCCACGTCTGGCACCAAAGTGTGAGTCTGGGTTTTAATTCTTCCTGCCGGAGAGAGGTTTTCGAGCAAAGCAACCATGCTGGGATTTCCTTCAATTTTAAAAAGATCTAAAGGCTTCCCTCGATGGGTCTGATTCTTGCACTACGTAATTGAGAATGCTGCTTAAAAAATATATATATATATATATACAAAATCAGCCCAAGGGTGAGGAGAGTGGAGGTGAAATATAAGGAGACACTTGGACAGGATGGATTTTCCCCGGTGTCTGCAAGATGGCAGGCAATTCTGAGCACAGCCCAGAGCACAGAGTCAGCTCAGACACAGCTTTTGGGCTCCGTGGAACAATAACAGTTTAGACGCAGGGTGGTGTCTAAACTGCCTGTGTCGGAGTTAGTTACTTGGTTCCCATTTCTGTGGTTGCTCTGACATTAAGTGACAGCCATGGGGAGGAAGGGCGTTATTTAAAAGTCAGACTAACTTAACGGCCAGACAAAACGGTGACACTAGTGCCTTTAAGAAGTTGGCATTGTCTGGGGCGCCTGGGTGGCTCAGTCGGTGAAGCGTCCGACTTTTAGCTCAGTTCATGGTCTCGTAGTTCGTGGGTTCGAGCCCCGCGTCGGGCTGTGTGCTGACAGCTGGGAGCCTGGAGCCTGCATCAGATTCTGTGTCTCCCTCTCTCTGCCCCTCCCCTGCTCACGCTCTCCTCTCTCCCTCTCCCTCTCTCTCTCTCTCTAATAAATAAACATTAAAAAATTAAAAAAAAAAAAGTAGTTGGCATTGTTTGATGAAAGGGAGACCTCTGGCCTCCTGGGGTCCTGATTACATAGAGACAGTTTCTCCGGAAACGTCAGCCTCCCTGCTGCCCACCCTCCGTCCCTGCTGGCTATCAGGGAGGGGACCTCCTCCAGGCAGCGGTGTCCCTCTACCGCTTCGGGACGGTGCACCGGAGGGCCCCACCGACGGGAGGTCAGCTGCCGTTTACCTGACACATCCAGGTGCTCCAGGTTGGGGCACAGGGACACCACGTCGAAGACCGCCTCGTTGGAGATGTTGTAACAGCCCGAGACCTCCAGGCGCCGCAGTTCCGGGCAGCACTGGGCGATGGTGTAAAGCCCTCGGTCCGTGAGCCGCCTGCAGCCACTGACAGTTACGGTTTCCAGCATGAGACAGACGTTGGGTGTGTCCTGGCAGAGCCTGCGGGTCAGCACCTTGAGGGCGCGGTCCACGTTGATGGTCTCGCCCGTCAGGCGGATAGTCCTCCAGAGCCGCGGGTCCCAGGCCAGGTTGTACCAGCGGCGGCACACGCGCGCGCAGCGGCACAGCTGGTTGGTGGGCAGGAAGGAGAAGATCTGCACCATGGCCTGGTCCGGGAGGCGCTCGATGCTGGCCTGCTCCTTCTGGGGTCGGGAGGCGAGCCGGATGAGCGGGTGGGTGAGGCGGGTCGGGGGCGGGGAGTGGACCATGGCCACCGTCTCCCCGGTGATGGACGACGACGAGGTGGACGAGCCCCTTCCATTCTGAAATCCGGGCAGGGTCGGTGGACATATCAGGGCCGGGCTGGGCGTGCTCAGGGTGCGCATGCTCAGGTCGGAGTCTGGCAAAGGACAGAGAGCAAAGGGTTAAGGGTGGCCGCAGCGGAGCCCCGGGAAGGAGGCCGACGCCGCCGTCACACGCAGTCCACTGGTAACCCTTCCTGGGCATCCATCCCCCCGGCTGCATCCATCACCGGAAGCAGCAGCGCGTGCACGTTTCACCCATTCCAGACAAAGGCTAATCCTCCATCATCTCCAGGAGGGGCGGGCAACCTTCTCCGGGAAGGACCAGGTATGGGCACTGCAGGCCACACGGGAGCTGTCTCTGTTGCCACCAGTCAGCCGCGCCACCGTGGTGCCAAGGCCGCCACAAACCGTCCGTAACCAAACGGCGGCGGCCGCTTCAATGACACTTGTTCTATCGAAACAAACCAGCCGGGCTCGTCCCGAGGGCCACGGCTCGCTGACTTCTGATCTACGTTCCCGGCGATTATCTCAAGGGCACACCTTCAAAGGTTCATTATTTCTATTCTGGGAAGAAATCTCACATATTACGAACACAAACTCTTTTCCTTTTGCTAATCACATTTTGGTCAGGCGGATAATGGTGTTCCGTTTACAGACGCGGGAACGAGTTTCCGAAGAGAAAGACGGGTCAATGGATACAGAGAACACTGCTGTCTTCGCTCTGGCCCGTCCCCTAGTGTCCAGGCCCCCATCTTTTGATAATGGCACCCCAAACTCTGCCAGGGGTCTGAGGATCCACCCACTTCCTCCATTAGACCGGCCATTTCAGATGGTATTTCCAGGCCTTGACTACCTGTGGCAATATATGTTTTTCCTTATTAACAACTGTCTTTGGCATTCCAATGATGTGATTCGTATTGTTCCCTGACACCAGAAAGATCACTTAATGAGGATAAAAGTGGTTTTTAAGCTTTTGAGGGATGAAGAGTTCCTTAGAATACCAACTTAAGAAGGCTGCTCATTTCATATCCCCACCTTGATAGCTATATCTATATGAAATAATTTAGTTTCTATATAAATATATTTATTTATCATACAGTTTACATAGATAGCTGGACAGATTTATTTAGGATGACATTTATTCTGTCTCTCTAATGTTTATATATTTCACACACACACGCGCGATCCCACACACACACACACACACACACACACACACAGTGTATTTCATCCCCAAAGCATAAGTTTCTTATTCTGTAGAATAAATGAGCTGGGCTAGATGAATTCTAAGGTATTTCTAGCTCTAATTCCAGTTCCAAAGACTTAAACAAAAATTCTGTTCTTGTGTGCTTTTCCACATTTCATACTTGGGAATTTTCAAACACTTGTTTTTTTCAAAGAACTTCCAATAATAACAGAGGACACAGGAACTTCTGACACGGGAATCTCCACTGAGGGTCTGTCTGTAGTTTTCCTACTGGTATCCTTTTTCTACTGCTATCATGCGTTCTTTTCAATTTATTTCTTTATAACCTGACACTGAAAATGTCCTACATGTGTCCATGACTTTGCTCGTGGAGCATCTCTGAATGACTGCCTACCTCCTCTCCCCTTGTCTGCCTCTTGCAATACTAAGAACAAATGCCACCTCCTCTAAAAATATTTTCCTAATGTCTTTGAGAAATAATTAATCCCCTTCCTATTCACATCTCCATCCTTGGTTATTAGGCAGTTGTGAGTTTATCTTTCCCTGATGTGCTTGACTGTATTATTTTTCTCAATGTTGCACCTCTCTCTACAGCCACACATTTTTGCCAGGTGACTCTGCCGTTCCTTCTAGGTGCAGTATATTTGCTCCATCCACTGATGCCGGACTTGGCCACGTGACTTGCTTTGGCTAGTGAATATGAGGAGATGTGAACATGCCTGGCCAGTCCACTGACCTTAGGGTGGGGAGAGGACCATGGAGAGGACAGAACTGGCTGAAACCTGCAGCTTAGAGCCATGCTCAACCAAACCCAGCTGGGGGCAGCCGATGCCCAGGTGAACCAGAGATGTGTAAGCTAACCCACTGAGCTTGGGGCGACTTGTTACACAGCATTACTGTGGCAGCAGATGACAGATATGCCTTCATTACACTAAAAGCTCCTTTGAGACAATGACTGAATCCTTTTCTTACTTGTGTCCTGGAAGCACCTGACATGGTTTATGGTACACGGTAGCTGCATATGAATGTTCTGAATTGACAGGAAATACTTAGATGTTTAGAAAACAACGGTTTCTAGCTTGGCATGTGCTTCTGTCTCCCAGGTGGTATACATACTGCATTTTAAATCGTTCATAAAAAAGGAAGTGTGTACCTCTCTCTTTTGTAATCAGGTAAAATAAACAGTAAATCCGTAAGGAAAAGTTTGCATGGAAACCAATTAGGGATTTCCAAACTGCCATCCAAGCTACTGCGGTACTAACCTTCATCGTTAGGTGAACTCTGAGAATTGCCTCCAAAGCCAGCATTTTCCTTAGGCAGGTGAACGGCTTATTTAGGGCCAGGAGGGGAGGTCAATCTCAGGCTTTCAGCTCTGATGTTTAGCGGCTACGAGGGCTCTGACATCTCTCTCCTACCTGCCTACATTCTATTCACCTTGAAAGAGAAGCAGTGCTCTGCGGAGACCTGCACATCGTGAGTTGGGCCCCCTGCGGGATGAACATACTCATAGTGGGGGTTGGGGCAGCTTCCTAAACCTGCATCTTTCGCCAATTCACTTTTCTTCACGTTCACACCCACCCTGCACTGAGGGAGAGAATGGGAATGCATCTAGACTGACCAGCACGGCTGTGCCTTTGGTGACGCGTTCAGGTTTTTCTTTGCCAACAACCATACCCGAGCGTTCCAGAATTCACACTCAGAAACGGAGGGCAGCCTCGCACGTCTGTGAGGAACATTCTGTCCTGGAGGGGACTCAGGAGCAGGCACTAGCTCTCCGTCCTGCCTTTTCTAGAGCTCCACGGCAGGGTAGGAGTAATTCATGATCGCGTGGCACTGCTTACCCACGTGAGGAGACAAGCGGAGGGGGTCTGGGGGATTTCCACCAGGGCAGTTGGGTGTCTCTTTTGCCAGAATGTACACCAGCATTCTCTGGTTATTTCCTACTTACTCAGATCGAGAACACTCAGAGACTTTTTGAAAGGATATAATTTGTCATCATTGAATAAATAACACTTGAGAATTAAATAAATAATAAAGAATAATGAGTCATGCTATGGTCTAAACGTTGGTAGCCCTCTCAAGTTCATATGTCAAAATCCTAACCACCGAGGTGATGGTATGAGGAGGTGGGGCCTTTGGGAAGTGATCGGGTCCCGAGAGTGGAACCCTCACAAATGGGATTAGTGCCCTTATCAAAGTCATTGTTATATCTCTTTGTTATATTACCTCCTTTATTATTATAGTGCCCTTCTTTGTCTCTTGTCACAGGCTTTGTTTAAAGTCTATATTTTGTCCCATTGGGGCGCCTGGGTGGCTCAGTCAGTTAAGCGTCCGACCTCGGCTCAGGTCATGATCTCGCGGTCCGTGGGTTCGAGCCCCACGTCGGGCTCTGTGCTGACAGCTCAGAGCCTGGAGCCTGTTTCAGATTCTGTGTCTCCCTCTCTCTCTGACCCTCCCCCATTCATGCCCTGTCTCTCTCTGTCTCAACAATAAATAAAACATTAAAAAAAAAAGTCTATTTTGTCCCATATAAGTATTGATACTCCCTCTTTCTCTTCACATTGACTTGCCGTGATAAACATTTCCCCATCCCCTCACTTTCAATCTGCATGTGTCTTTAGGTGTGAAATGAGTCCCTTGTTGGCAGCATATAGATGGTTCTTGTTTTTTTAAATCCATTCTGACACCCTATGTCTTTTGATTGGAGCATTTAGTCCACTTACATTCAAAGCAATTTTAGATAGATATGTATTTATTGCCATTTTGGTACTTGTTTGTGGTTGTTCTTGTAGTTCCCTGGTTCTTCTCTTGCTCTCTTTCATGGCTTGCTAGCTTTCTATAGTGATGTACTTGGATTCCTTTATGTTTATTTTTTGCATATCTATTACTGATTTTTGATTTGTGGTTAGCATTAGGTTTGTCTATAACATCTTCTGCCTATAGCAGTCTGTATTAAGTTGATGGTCACTCAGGTTTGAACCCATTCTTTACTCACCCCCAACATTTTAGGTATATGGTGTTATATTTTACATCGTTTTATTTTGGGAATCTCTTGACTGATTTTTACAGATATACTTTGTTTTACTGCTTTTGTGTGTCCCACTTTTATAATTCTTACTTATGTTCTTTCCTTTTCATTCAGAGAGTCTCCTTTACCTTTCTTTCTTTCTTTCTTTCTTTCTTTCTTTCTTTCTTTCTTTCTTTCTTTCTTTCTTTCTTTCTTTCTTTTTTTTAGAGCTGGTTTAGCAGTCATAAACTCCTTTAGCTTTTGTTTCTCTGAGAAATGTTATCTTTCCTTCTGTTCTGAATGACAGCCTTCCTGGATACAGTATTCTCGGCTGCAGATTTTTTTTTTTCTTTTTAGCACTTTCTATATGTCATGCTACTCCCTTCTGGCTTGCAAAGTTTCTCATGAAAAATCCACTGATAGCCTTATGGAGTTTCCCTTGTATGTAACCATCTTCTTTTCTCTTCCTGCTTTTAAAATTCTCTATCAATAATTTTTGCCATTTTAATTATCTATGTCTTAAGGTGGACATCCTTGAGTTGATTTTGCTAGGGGATTTCTGTGCTCCTGGATCTGGATATCTGTTTCCTTTCCCAGGTTAAAGAAATTTTCAGCTATTATTTCTTCAAATAAATTTTCTGCCCCCTTTTCTCTTTTTTGTCTTCTGGGATCCTTATAATGTGTATGTTATGCTTGATGGGATTCGCTGAGTTCCCTACATCTATTTTCATTTTGTAGATATATTTTTTCTCTCACTTGCTCAGCTTGATTACTTTCCATTACTCTGTTTTCCAGGTCACTAATTCATTCCTCTTCTTCTGGCCTGCTATTTATTCCATCAAGTATATTTTTCATTTCATTATAGTGTTCTTCATCACTGATTGGTTCTTTCTTATCTCTTTATTAAGGATCTCACTGATGTCCTCCACTCTTTTCTCAAGTCCAGTGACTATCTTTATAATCATTACTTTAACTTCTCTATCAGGCATATCACTTATCTCTGTTTCACTTAGGTCTCTTGTTGTGGTTTTGCCCTGTTCTTTTATTTGGGACATCCTCCTCTGTGTCTTGATTTTGTCTAACTCTCTGTGTCTGTTCCTCTGTGTTAGGACAGTCAGCTACATCTCCTGCTGGGAGTAGTGGCCTTCTGAAGAAGAGATCCTTCAGTGCCCTGCAGTGCAGTGTTCCCTGTTCACCAGAACCTGGTGTTTCAGGGTGCTTCCTACGTGTGCTGTGGGTGCCCTGCTGTTGTATCCTGGCTGCTTTTTCCTTTGTTCCAGTAGTCTGCAAATGCTCTCTTTTCCTGCTGTAGATAGGGTTGGGTCCCTGCCCAGGGTGGGGCACACAGTTTTAGAAAGATGTATGTCAGTCAGCTAGTGAAATGAGACCTGCTGCTGCCACTGCTGGGACTCAGGCTCTGCAAATCATGCCAGTTGGGAGATGCAGTGTTGGCAAAGTTCACACCAGTCTTCTGGGAGAGGGGGCCCACAGTTCCAGGACTGAGGCAAGTGAGACTGGAAAGGGTGGCTCCAAGGAAGCATGGTGGCGTTTGGTGTGAACAAGTAGGGTAGTGAATTTCAGAACCACGATGGTTCTCACAGGTGGCCATGTGTTTACGCTGCATGGGCAGTGGAGGGAAATGGCACCTGCCAGCTCCTTTGTTTCTGGAGAAGTCCCTCAGTGAACGCTGCGCCTCCTGGACATGCTCCAAAATGAGTAAACTATTCTCCCTCCTGTATGTTCCAGGCATTCTGCAAACTGCTGCTTCTGCCTTGTAGCTTTGTGGGCTGTTTGTCATGCTGTTTCTTTAAGAACGGGGACTCAGCTTCTTCTCACCTTCCAGGCTCTCCCAGAACTGAACCCACGGATTTGAAAAATTCTAGGCATTAAGTCCTGCTGGTTGTAAAAACTCATAAAATTCGGCTCCTGTTGTTTTCAAAGCCAAATGTTATGGGGATTTGTCTTACCCATGTGGGCTCCCTCGTGTGACAGCCTGTTTCTCTCCCTGCTCTGTACCCATGGGTCCCTTCCCCCACTGGGTGGCTGCAGTCCCTTTATTCCCCACAGCATCACCAAATGCGTCTCTGCCCTTCCTACTCTGTTCAATGCGGCCTCTTCTCTACCTTCAGTTATGGAGTTTGTTCTGCCAGTCTTCGGGTCATTTCCTGGGTCATTTACACTGATGTGAGTGTTACCTATTTGTATCTGTGGGACAAGGTGAGCGTCGGCTCCTCTTACCCGGCCATCTTCCCAACCTTCTCCAGAGCAGATGGCTTTTGAAATTTACCAACACTACTGTTTTCCCTGCGGACATTTTTTGAGGAAAAATTTTTTTTCAAAAATAAATATATAAACTGATAATGAAATCTGTTAAAGGTAGACTCAATGAGTTACTTTGTGGTAGGATGGATGGTTGCATGGAGGGGTGGACAGACAGCCAAAGGTATAAGAGGAAAAAGTATAAAGTCTGCAAAAAAGACATGTCTGGTTAATTACATTTTTTTTTTAAAAAAGTGTTTATTTATTTATTTATTTATTTATTTAGAGGACACAAGTGGGGGAAGAATAGAGAGATAGGGAAGGAGAGAAAATCCCAAGTAGGCTCCACACTGTCGGCATAGAGCCTGATGTGGGGCTCAAACTCACAAACTATGAGATCCTGACCTGAGCCAAAATCAAGGGTCAGAGGCTTAAGCGACTGAGCCACCCAGGCACCCCTGGTTAATTGCAAATATAAGAATTAGAGAAGAGGTTACCAATTACGAATATGTAAGACTCCATAAGAAAGACAGAGACAAACATATGAAAGTGTCACGAAAGCAGAATGTGAGAATTTAAGGAAATGAGCATGTATTTTTGTCATGAGATGTGTATTTTGTGGCCTGTGTCTCTTAATGATATTGGGAAGGTGGATATACACAAAAGACTGAAATCAAATGAAAAATACACAGCACCGATGTCAACAGGAATATATAGAGAATGGATGGCAAGCAGTACACAGGGATAGATAGCCATTGGGTACGAAAATGCAGTAGGTTGGGCTGCTGCAAATTCTAGGATTACAGATTTATAGGCAGAAAAGAAAGTGACGATTCATTCTTTCGTTGGATCACTTACCACACATTATTACTGTGCTTGAGTGCCCAGTGGGGTCTAGGAAGGAAGGAGGTTTTGCATTTGACTAGATTCTAAAGCAAATATTCCTAGCCCAACTTCTTTCTGTACCACAGTCCCATTCAAGGACCTCCACAGCAAAGATTTTGACCTCTCCAATTTCTTGCATCCTTTAGGGAGCGAGAAAAATGACCCTTTTGAGAATGTGCTCAAATCAGCCTAAACCCAGGATGGTAAGGGATAGAAAAGTTTGTCTAAGCCTGGAACAAAAGACAGTTTTCGGAAGTCCAAGGTAAAAACAATGACTACAGAATCTCCCAGTAGCATAAAACATTTGAACTCAACAATATTTTTGGTAAGCTTTTGGACTTACTCAAAATGGTGCAATCTTTGTTTGATACAAAGGACATCTTAAGGCAAATAAATATAATTATACTTTTTTATTCATATTTTCATCAATTGACTAAAGGAAGAGAAAGTTTAAGCCCTGGTGATTACATTAATGATTTAAAACATTCCAAGTATGTAATTTATGTGGGAACAATACGTTTAGTGTACTTAGGTTACTCTACATATGTAAAGACTACCAAAAAATATAGCTATCTTGGGGCGCCTGACTTCGGCTCAGGTCATGATCTCACGGTCCGTGAGTTCGAGCCCTGCATCGGGCTCTGCCCTGACAGCTCCGAGCCTGGAGCTTGCTTTGGATTCTGTGTCTCCCTCTCTCTCTGCCCCTCCCCTGCTCATGCTCTGTCTCTCTCTGTCTCCAAGAGAAAATAAAATATTAAAAAAATTTTTTTTTTAAAATATAGCTATCTTATTCTGGGGGAAAAATAAAACCCAATAAACTTGTTTCCTCATGGTTTCAAAAGTCCTGGAAATTTTGCATCTTTAGTAATTATAGTACAGTATCAAAAATATTCAAGGCATCTCATACACTCAGCTTATTAGACACATTTTCCTCTAACTAGATAGCTGCCTGTTTCGTACAAGTTTTTATTTTCAAACCACTGCTGTTTATACGCGAAGAAGTCATATTTACATTACACTGGCCTTTCAAAGTCAAAATTTACAAAGCTACTCTGCATTTTCCCCCTCTGATTACCAAAACTTTTCTGCAAGATGCTTTCCATTATAAATTATCTTTCTGCTCAAGAACGCTTGCCATAAAAAGCAAGGTTTCTTTTCTTAGCTTAAACTCAAGCTTAAAAAAACAGATCTCTAAAACCTCACTAGTGAAAAAAAAAATACAATCTGAGGGATCTTTTTCCTTCTTGTTTTCTTTCAAAATATTTTCTTTTAATGTGGTTCACATAATGTACACACCCTAGAACTTAGTTAAGGTATTGGTTGTATGAAGTGGAAACTTATATAGACAAGGTTAATTTTGCATTTTACCTGTAGAAAGTTACCTCTAGGACCGAAAGATTCTTTCTAGGATTGTCATCCAGAAGGTGGCACCCCCCAACAGGATCAGATTGTGACAAAGACTTCTGTCCAAGAACAAAAACCTGCTTTGTTAGTCACGTGGACCAGTCCCATAAGGATAGGGCTATGGTGATTGATCCTTGCAGTCTTTTTTTTTTTTTTAAGTTTCTTTATTTATTTTGAGAGAGAGACAGAGCGAGTGGGGGGACAGGCGGAGACAATGGGAGAGAGAATTCCAAGCAGCCTGTGTGCTGTCAGCACAGAGCCCGACGTGGGGCTCGAACTCACAAACCACAAGTACACGACCTGAGCCGAAATCAAGAGACGCTTAAGCCACTGAGCCACCAAGGTGCCCCTGATCCTTGCAGTCATGATGAGGATGATGAAGCTTCTCTCCTATCAGGGCATATGGTCTAGTGAAATGCCTGGCTCAGTCTTTATGCTGAGCACCAGTTCCCCAGTGTATCCAGTGTTTGACCCTATATGATGCTGGGTATGGATCCTCTTTGACCTTTAATTTTTCTTTCTTTTTTTTTTTTTTTAATTTTTTTTTTCAACGTTTTTTATTTATTTTTGGGACAGAGAGAGAGACAGAGCATGAACGGGGGAGGGGCAGAGAGAGAGGGAGACACAGAATCGGAAACAGGCTCCAGGCTCTGAGCCATCAGCCCAGAGCCCGACGCGGGGCTCGAACTCACGGACCGCGAGATCGTGACCTGGGTGAAGTCGGACGCTTAACCGACTGCGCCACCCAGGCGCCCCAGACCTTTAATTTTTCTAAAAGGAAACAGCCCTACTGCTAAGGAAGCTTTTAAAGTGCATTGTTCTAAAGAACATAAATATAATCAATGAAATGTAGAGAATGGCATCTTTAGAAATGCAGTTTGATTTTGTCTCCAACATGAATATCTACAAAAGATGTTTTAGGAAAGTAATGCCAGAGGAAATAACAGGTGACCTCAGAAACTATGCGAGAGTCCTGGGTTAAATTCATCAGCCTTATGGTTTTATCCTAGGTTGAAATGATGACTTCTCAGCACCTTTCTTTTTCTTATCTATAATATGGCAAAGGGAGATGACCTTATACTACTTATCCTTTAAAGGAACGTAGGATGCTTCATCCCTGTGAGAATTCACTGCTATTAGACGCCATCCTTTGCAAAAGGCAAGGGGATGTTCTTCTTATGGTTGAGCCTCTTTTGAGAATTTCTGTTTGAAGGTCTCAGATGCAAACTCTTTGACAGGCATCAGTACTTAATGACATTAATTTAATCATATTTTAATTTTTTATTGCTCATCATAATTTATTTTTATTAGAAATTATCATCTATTTATCACAAGTGATGCTGGCCTTTCAAGTGTGTGGCTTTTAGGCAATAACTGAAGTTTACTTTTAATGATATTAAGTGCATAGTAGTACAGGTGATAAGGAGATCGCAGCCAAAGTCATGACAGCATTTGTCAGTGTCTTAAGTTAAGGGAACGCTGTTAAGGTCAAAAAGAACATTGAATACAGACGGCCCTGGGTTCCTGTCTCTGCTCTACGACGTGCAACCTGCATCGTCTAAGGCAAGCAGGCTAGAGCTTCATAAGCCATAAGCCTCTTCTTTTGTGAACTGGAAATAATTCCACTCATTTTATAGAGTAATTAGATGAAGTCTATGAAAACTGGTATTGTTATCGGTAGAAGCATTTGACAAAAATTATACAATCTCTCAGAGGACTTCATGGGGAAAAAATTCTGGGCCCTCCTGTTGTGGAGCTATGTTTTAAGGGGTATCTGGTATCCATAGTCCCATCTTTATGAGTATTGTTGCCTCCGTAAGCTTTTGAAATATCTTTCATGCTGGTGGGGAATGAGAGGGGGGAGTATCATAAAAATTGTAATTTTGTTGTAATTTTGAAATCCCTTTCTCATGGTTTGTGGGGAACAAGCTTAGGGATTCCCTGAGCTTGCCCTGAGGGGTTCACAAGGCATAAAGAATTAGAAAGCCATAGGATGAACACACCCAAGTTTGGGTAAACAAGATTAGGTAAACAGGGCAAAGGCCCCCAGTATAGGACAAAGATGGAAGAATAGAAAAGCCTCAGGATGAAAGCATCAAGAGTGAGGTAAACAAGATTAAGTATTCAGGGCAGTAACACTCCCCAACTTAGTACAATAGCAGAAAGCTGCTTTCGTAGGAAGGAAGGACCAAATTCAGTAAACAGGTAAATAGGGCTATAGACAGCAGCAGGGTGAAGCTGTCCAGAGGGGAGCTAATTAGCAAAAGAAAGGTACCTTGTGGACCCTGAGGTA